>NC_139344.1:196989141-197216641 GCF_055883805.1 Amblyomma maculatum | reverse complement strand
GGACTTCTATTGTTTCGGGGGTTTCACATTTAATTAGTGCCGTTGGCGCTAATTCGCGCTTATTTAGTAAAGGCGGCTAACCGATGAGGGAAAATGTTTTAACTATTCAATTTGGGAAAGCAGAAATGATCTGACGTTTATCTGAGAAACGTTTCTCGCATAACTCCGTTAACCATGCAAATTATTTATCTGAACAGACAACTACTAAATGCTAATGCACGAACCAAATACTTGCCAATCTGTCCTATAGGCAAGTTGCTGAAAGCCACTGGAGGTAAAAAATGCTGCGCAATTGCACTTAACCACGTTGAATCTATACAAAGCATGTGCTCTCCTGCTACTTTGCTATTAGTATTACCATTACAAAATGCATCCTGTTCAAAACCTCATGTCATTCAGTAGTAGCTCCCAATTATTTTGTCTATATATGATGATTTTGTCTCTATAGAAGCTGGTAAGTACTATCGTGAGCAAGATAAGGCACCTCTACATGCGCGCGCAGAACCATGCACGCGGGCGCCCCCTGACGAAGCACTCTTAGTGCTACCTTTGATTACCTGCTACTTTGGCCTACTATGCAACCTATACGTTACAAATGTAATGCGCGGCATAGGTTAACTGGATTCGCTAAAACGTCCGGTTAGCCGTCGTGCACCCCGCGTTTTGATACCAAATTTATAATTATAATGCAAATCAGTCGACTCGGAACGCGGGGCTTATAAACAGGTTATTTACACCAGAAGCGACTGCATCATTGCGAGGCACAGAAATCAACACTTTAAAGCGCCGCCCCAGAAGAGCTCGGAAACGCCTCTCTGCACCCCATCTCGAACTCTGGCTATATACTATATCGCCGGGTGGCCATGATACAAGCAGCTTTTGTGAAACCAGCCCCAAGCGCTCGGACGTAGCCCACGCGTGCCCCGATTCTCACCCATGAAATTCCTGCGCCGAAAAGAACCCGCTCCGGCGAAGACACGACTCCTATGAAATAAACTGGCCTCTTTGTTCGTTCATTCCCCGGCGAGTTCTCGCGTTTGCACGCAGAGCAAACAAACGCTTTAGTCTTGACGTTTTCCTCTTTTTTTTTTCTCCCTATACTTCCCCTTCTTGCCCAGCGCCTTTGCCCGCGGCGTCCCATTTCCCATATTTGTTTGTGCCGGGGCTGCCTCGTCCCTTTCTGCCTCTTGCCTTCTTCTTGGGAGTGTTCATCAATGAGTAGAAGAAGAGGAAGAAGAAAAAGAGACACGCAACAATGAATGAGAAGAATCAAGAGCGCGAGAAGGGTCCCCGCGGAAAGAAACTCCTCGGCCTGGAATAAAAGCTGAGAGAGAATCTAATTATTCGGTTCGAGCGAGCGCGCTGCTCTCCTTAATTCTTTTCTTCAGTGCCCATACCACGGCGCCCGGCGCGCTTGGCGCTCTCAGGCGCGCAGTGTGTGGTGCCTGCCGGTCTCTTACGCCGGCAATCTCTTTTACTCTCTTTTTTCCTACTCCGCGGGCAGCTTTTATGCCCGTTGGGTTTTCGCTCGCGCCTTTTCCCTCTCACACAGCGCCCATATATACTTGGCTCGAGTTCTGTCTGGAACGGGAGCCTTGTTTCCCTCGGCCGCCTCCTTTCGTCGCCCGAGGAGCAGCAGCGAGGACAGGCGACAGTGCGCCGCGCGAGGGGGAGAAATCAGCGACTGCCGAAAACGCGTTCTCTTAGGGGAAGAAGCAGGGAAGAAAGGAGCGGGCAAGCGAGGAATAAAAAAAGGAAAAAAGAAACAAGCTTCGGTTATTAAATGTGTGCGGTTGCCATTGACAACTTTGACGTATTCGTGCTGGGCGAGCGTTATTATTGTTTCTGGTGGTGTTTCGATATTTCTCCGTCTCCATGGAGACGCGTGCCACGGAGGGAGTGGGCGCCCGCGAGGGAGAAAGACACGACCCAGTGAAAGTGCGCCGAGAAGACGAGGAGGTTATCTCGACGAGAGGAGACGGATATTATTTTTGCGTACACACCGCGGCGGCAGCCCAACGCTTCTGCTGCTGCCGATGCAGCCACCGCGTCATTCTTCCGCCCCTCTTTTTCTCCTGCCTTTATGCGCGCTGGCTTCCCATCTTGGTCTTTTTCGTATGGCTCGCTGCACGCTGCTAGCGGCTCTGAGCGCGGGGACCGTGCCAGATGCGGAGAAGTGGGCTCGGCAGAAGGGAAAGTCGCGGGCGAGGATTGTTCGGACCCTTGTGCTGGGATGGCGCCCTGGATAACGATCTTGAATTGCTGCCTCGGGTGGTTTTCAAATGCTCCTGGCTCGGTAACCGCCTTCTCTGGCGTCCTCGTTTTCTCCGACGCTGCGCTTGTTTGTCTGCTCGCCTCCCGTGTCTCTCACCAGCCGTGCGTGCCCCACCGTTCCTCCTCACGGCGTGAAACGACCGGCCTAACGCGCCGCCTTGTCTAATAGCGAGCTCTTCCTGTTCTCGCACCCCGGGTTGGGACCCGTTTGCTCTCTCTCTCTTTTATTGCGACTTTCTCTTCTGCAGTCACTACTTTCACCAGGTGGCATCACGCTGTTTCACTTGTGGTCTCGGATAACAGTGGGAGCATTCGACTCCTCTTTTTATCACGCCTTTTGATGTTCTTTTAAAAGAAATTCAGGGCATGAGGCTCGCTGAGAGGGAGTTATTAATGACGGGAGGTTCTTTTTACTGCTATAAGCACAGAAAACTTGACTGGACGTTAAAGCCAAACTGCGTCTCTGTTGACTCAGTAGCTATGCAAACCATTGAGATTTACGTGGATGTTCGGACATGCCAAATCAACTGCGCTTCGGAGAGGTCTAACTTTTGCTTTGACATTACTGGTTTAGAAGTATTTGTGATGCCCTTTGGCTTTAAATTGCCATCAAAGTTTTAGAGGATGTAATGAAATATCACCCGTAAATACTTCACATATATGCATGGGACAGTGATTAAAAAAACTTATTACAGAGTCTGTTGGATTTCTCTTAAGAGGAGAATGGCGAAAGCATACTCTTCCTCTCCTATAATATGCCTCCCATCGTACATCATCGCTCCTGTCACGTGGCGTTCCTTGGCGCGCGTTAAAGTGTGGCATTGCACATGGCAGGAGCGTCAGAAAAGGAGAACCCATCTCGCGGACTCTCGAGTAAAGATCTCGCGCACAACTCTCGCGCACAGGATGTTGTTTCATGAGCCTAGAAAGGCTTTCGCCTTAATAATATAGACGGAATGTCTGATTGACATCCCTTTCTTATGCTAACTATGCGCTACATGAGCATAATCTGAACGAGGTGGGATGTAGTGTCGTTCTCAATAGCCATTGTATTCGTATACGTTTGCCATAACTAAACTATATTGTGCTTCTGTTGTTGCTGCGTGTACCGAGTGCAGTAGGTTTAATATGTGACATAGTGTGCTATGCAACTTTAAAGGTCGAAAATGATTTCTGGGCAGCAAAATGAAGCGTAGCTTGTTAACACTGTTTGCTAAGGGACGTTTTTACCTTTTCTTTATAGTGACACAAAGTTATTAGTCAAGAGGGATCCGCAAAAGAAAAGAAGAAAGATTTTGTTTTAGAAGCTGCCTAAAATTTGCGACATTTTATATCCTCGAGCCGTTTTAGTTTACCAAGAAGCATAAGCAACTGTTAATGAGTATTTCGTGAATCGCTTCGCAAATTCTGAATCAGGTTATTTCGTTCATTAAAATGCATACGAGTGTGGGCTAGTGCATAAAAATCCCCCTGTTTACCATGATTTAGTGCTTTTTCGGCATCCAACAAAGTCGACTATAACAACCGATGCGAATAAGTCAGTTGCTTCGCATATGGAGGCGAATCAAGCATTTTATATTTCACTACAGCCTAGACCAAATTTGTGTTTTGCTTCGTTTTCATCCATCTTCATTTAGTATGGACTCGCAATGGGAATTAACCGCAGACCTTCAAAAGATATTTTGAGGTATACTGTACTTGAAATTGATCATGAATACTGAAAATCCTGAGGTATACTGTACTTCAAATTGATCATGAATACTGAAAGTTATAGCGCTACCTGTTCGTGGCGAATGTGTATTTAATGTTGTCCATTTCGGCCAAGTTGCATTGCACATTCTTGAGTAACAACTAATTGGCATTTTAATTTTAAAGACTCCTCTTCTTGTATAAAAACGCATTGGAGTCTGCCTAAGTACTCACTTAATAGAGACATAGAATCACTATTCTGAGAGATACTGTAACAAACCGTGAAAAATTAAAAATACCAGAAGAACATAACAGAGTTACTTAATGTTTCTTCCGCATTCGGTAATGTCCCGTAAGATGCCGATATGCTTTCATTGAACCGCGCTCAGTGTTCTCATTCTGAAAAAATTATATATTTGTACTGGGTTGACTGTCCGTCTCCGAATTTAATTTTGAAAAACCGTGTATTCTATCCTACTAATATTCGCTTGAACTAAACAAGGCTCTTTTTCGGAGCCAGCTGGCATCCTTGCCAGAGGCGGCGCCGAGTAACAGAGTGTGCAAGTTGAAATAGAAGAGGAAATAGAGGTACGTGGGTGGTTAGAGGTTGCTTTCGCATCACTTCGACGAAATTGTGGCTTCCTGTTTTAATATTAGTACTACTTAGTAATTAGCACTAATAATTCTACTCCAATTCTCGCAAAAACTCGAGGTCTGAAGCCGATTTGACCTTCGACCTTTCCGAGGGACTTCAGGTGTCAACAGAAGCAAGTTTAAAAGATAATGCGCCTTTCCTTTTCTGTAAACTAATTATAAAACGCCGATGAACTTTGATCTGTTCAATGGAACGCTGGTTTTGTTCGACAAAGGGCGCGCGATAAACCGCGTGCAGCAGCATCGCTCAGACTTTCTCATTTCTCCCCTGTATATTCTGCAGTGCTTTCGGTTCGTACCCAACACCATCACTAATAAAAGCATTACTTTAAGAACACCGTATCTGTGAAGCATATGTAGTGTGTAGTCTGGAAGCATGACCCTCTGATTAACACAGCAAAATAACGTTCAATAACTGAGACACAGTAAACACAATCCTGTCAAAACACCCTGCTGCTGCACGATATTTTGTGATTAGTGAGTTAAACCGTTTGCATTTTTTTTCTTTTGTTCTAACACTACGAAAAAAAAAAAAGGAAGTACGCACGACCATAGCTGAAGATGAGGTGCCTCAATGAGCTTACCTCAGTGAGAGCGATCAGTGGTGAAAGCGTAGAGTGCAGTGTTATAGCGCAAAAAGCAACGAAAGTGAAGCATAGGTTAAGTACGGAACAGAGAGTCAAGTACTTAATATTTATCCCAGTTTGATTGATTGATTGATTGATTGATTGATTGATTGATTGATTGATTGATTGATTGATTGATTCGTTGATGGGTTCATTAACCTAACTGAATGGAAAACATTTATTTAACAGGGACTTGAAGAGTCAGTCGTCGGCATTTTTAGTTAAGAAAGATGATATCTGCCGCTGCTTCGTTGTTCCGGTCGATAAGACTGCCCGCTGATCTTCCGGATCACTGGTATACAGGGACACCTCCAACTACTCGAACGAGGAGTGTGATGTTTTTAGGTGTGGGTTATCGTTACAGCCCCACGAGATGTGGAAGAGCGTTGGGCGGTTATCGCACCAGAGACATGTATTAGGGTATTGGTTAGAGAAAATAAACCGTACGTGCTCAGGATAAGGATATGAGTTTGTCTGGGTCTGTCGACAAGATAAGGCGATATGTGGCTTCATCTGTGGTGAAGTTTTTATGAGGTGATTTCTGAGGGTTTCTTGCCGGTCTCATAGTTTGTGGGGAGGGCAATGACCCGAGGAATGTGCCCCGCTAGGTTGGTTAGCTTTTGAACTAAACTGTTCGCCTCCTCCTTTCCCCTTGCTTAGGGTATTGAGTCTAGGAGTCCAGTTGATCAACGTCATTTTGAAAAACGAAGGGGATGACCAAAAGTTTGAGAGCAGGGCTGCCGCATTTTTGGGATCATGCAGTTTGTGAAGTCTCTGCAGGTAAGCGTTAAGTCTGAAACAATAACTGGGGATCCCCCGATCGCTTCCCCAATGGGTGACAGCGATGGTGAAAGCTGCTGTTGCTGCTTTCCAATATTTTGTTTTAAAAATACTGCAGGCACTAAGTGGGCCCTAGCAGGAGAGGCGAAACGAATGCATCAGCTCATCAACAAAATACGAAACAAAGCTAACAATTATATTTCAGGGAGACATGTTCAACACTAACGAGAGTTGGCTTCTTCTTATGGGTCAGTGAGCCTAAAGTGTATACCATAGAGCGATGTCTTCGATGCGAATGGTGAATCCAACGTATGGGCCTATTTGGGATATGTATATTGGCTAGATCGATCATTGCGATGTTGAACAGTAGACAAGGAGGGAGATGACGGAGCCTTATGAACTGCCTTTGTAGGACCTTTTGAGTTCTTCTGACCGCGTTTCTTCCAGCCCAGTGGTGGCTATTCTATAACAAAAATGCTGTGACGAAATTGAAGATGCGTTCACTGCGCCTCCCTTTCACCCAGTGAACGTAATATTTTTCAGTATATTTGCGAGGCCTGCACAGGCCTTGTTTCTGAGAGAGAAAAAAAAATCAATAATTACACCTGTTCTGAAAGCTTGCTTTTCTGTTTTTATCATTGCAGGGCGTCCTCATCGGCTGGCATGTGGCGGATGGCTCCTGGATACAGATTCCGCTTCAGTGGTAGCCTGGTAGTAAACCGGCCGTTATCCGTTCTTTCTTAACGTTGAAAAATAGACATATTAAAATAAAAACTGAAATAAGGTGCGATTTATGGTTTTATTAAAGCAATATGTGTTAACTGTATCCGCTTGCTGTCAGTCCCTAATTATTTACGGGTGCGCAACTCGAGAGAATATTCACGCTGGGTTCGCGCCCTTTTGCACCTAAACAAAAAAAAATATAGATAGATAGGAATGATGATGGAAGGCAGGGATGTTAACCAGAAAGTCCTCCGGGTGGCTACCTTACACTATGGAAAAGGGTAAAGGGATTAAAGAGGGGAAGAGAAAAGGGACGTGGAGCACAGTCAGAGTTTGTCACACAAGCCGGTGGCTGTTAGAAAACTAAAACAGTGCCTTGTATGCCTTAAAGGCGGTCGACTGCCGTGGCCATGGACCAAGGATCTTATCCGCCGTTAAAGGGCGAGGATCGAGGCGGTTCACCGCATAACGCAGCTTATGCTTTTCACTCACAAGTGCAGGGCATTCACATAAGAGATGTTCGATTACCTCTTCACAGCCACAATTTTCACAGGCAGGGCTGTCGGCCGTTTCAATACTGAAAGCATACTTATTAAGGAGCGTCAAATAAGTAAGCAGGTTACTCCGGAGTTCTGTTTGCCCATAATAACCCAGTATGATGTTGCGATAATTTTCGGATAGGTGTGCCGAATCACCTTGCTTATTATAACCACCCAGACCGCATGGAAAAGGTACCCGTACCGTATTGATGCCTTTATGCACCTGCATGCCCATTTTATCTGAGGAGTATGGCTAGATGATCTTGCGTGATGCGGAGCCCACACGTGTCAAGAGTCGTTTCGAATGTCTTCGTCGCGAACTAGGCATAACACTCGAAAACAGTGCATGTCCTCATTCCTTCAGCCTGACAGATGAAAAACGCTTCCAGAAATGGTGTTTATGCCGTCATCAATAACTCTTGAGACACAAAAGCCACAAAACGTATACATAGTTTCTGCTTTCGATAATCGTTCATTTACTGCTCAGGCACAATTACGGCATTGATGTTTTCTTCTTTTTCATTTTTTCGCATTTCATTGCTTGCTCAGCACTTCTAGCTGCTTGCTCCTTAAAATCACCTATACGCAGCTACTATAAAACCTTGGCGGGGAAAAGAGCGCGTGGAATCCATTTTGCAAGAAATACAAAATAGTGCTTTCTTAATAATGCACAATTTTCGGGAGATCAGTCGTTTATATATATATTTCATAACTGCATTTTTCATCAGATGAAGCTTGGACTGCGGTAATCGGAAAGTGCCTGAAACAAGGTATTCACTATATTGAAAGCGTTCGCGGCCCAGAATTTGAGCAGTTTGGATGCAGCTTCCGAATTGTAATGACAATATCTTCGGCACTTGAGGATGTACCCGTCCAGCTTTGGACTGACTGTTTTGAGCAATGTGTGTACAGCACTATAAGCTCATCCTGCATGACTTAGCTCATCGTGCAAGTCGCTATTGAAATCAAACCGCCGGCTTCTGAGCGTTTTTATGATTTAGTGTCAAGTACATAACAATCACAGGAACAAAATACCGCAATATCCTGAGTCACCCCCTCCCCCCCCCCCTACCCCGCCGGTACCCCCCCCCCCCCCCCCGCCACACACACACACACACCTCAAGGCAATATATCGATTATTTAAAAACCACCGAGTCACCATCGCCCACCCCTACAGAAAACGTGACCGGCGGGCCTTGTAATTGGCGAATAACGCCATCCCAATCATCGCAACCCCACAAAAAAAAAAAAAGGAGAGCAAGAGGAGACAGAGAGAAACTATTTTATATATGTGTCCTCCCAATGTTCGCGCCCCCAAGGTCAAAAGATGGTCGTGCAGAAGAAAAGGAATGCAGATAACGGAGGTGTATAAGCATTCTTTTGTTTTGAAGCGCAATGAATTTAGTTGGCACCTGATATAGAACAGGGGGCCGCTATCTCTTTGTACCGTGATGTGCAGCGCCGATAACATATATATATATATATATATATATATATATATATATATATATATATATATATATATATATATATATATATATATATATATACACTTTCAACTTTTCTGGTTTCTTTGTTATTTGGTGCCCCAGACTTAGCCCAGCTGACTTGTTTTTCTTTCTTTCTGCCCCGCCGAGGTGGCGCAGTGGTTACGGCGCTCGACTACTGTGCCCAAGGAAGCGGGATCGAATCCCGGCCTCGGCGGCTGTGTTTTGATGGGGGCGAAACGGAGTGGCGTTCGTGTGCTGTGCGATGTCAGTGCACGTTAAAGAACCCCAGGTGGTCGAAATTTCCGGAGTCTTCCACTACGGCGTCTCTCATAGCCTGAGTCGCTTTGGGACGTTAAACCCCACAAACGAACCAAGCTCACTTTTTTCATGAATTACGGTGACTCGGGATATTACCGTAAATAGGTCGGCGCTGGTACGCAACTTACTGATGCTGGTTCATAACTAGAGGAAAAGCAAAATTTAAGATTAATCCAATTTTCCATCGTTCGGGCAGCTGAAAAGAAAAAAAAAAGCATTGCTTTGAGACCTGAGACCAGTACGCGCCGGGTGCTTAGAAAAATTTTGAGATACTTAGGACCGCTTACGTGTGTGAAGGCGAAAGCTCGCTCGCTCAGCGACGCCCGATTACCAGGCTTCCTCCTATGGTGCGCGTCACCAAGCGACCGGAAGCGTGATGTAGTTTTTCTGCTGCACTGATAGTGCCGTGCTCCATTCCTCCTACTCCTTTGACGGCGCTCACTCCACTACTCCTCCGCAGAAAACGCCCCCTCCGTTAGGTCACGGCGGGCATGTGCGGTAATTAGGGTATACAGTTGGAGACCCATATGTCGGTTTGAATCCCTATCTCTAACTGGATTAGCAGATGAATGCGAAACGGTATGCCACCACCCGGAACACTGCACGAAGAACGGTTGTGTCACAATTTTAATACAACAGAAATGACATCTGGCGCTACTTGGAGGTTCGCCAGTTATGCCTTACGGGCAAATGGCGCCAGAGACAAGAGAGGGAAGCAAATGTTGTGCATACCGTTGTCGCACTTGCTGCTTCGGTGGCTCAACAAAGTCTGGCGTCACATTGCTATAGCAACCGTGACGCGAGATAGCCACGACGGGTGTAGAACGATATATCCGGCCTTTATTAAATTTCGCTACGAAATATCATCACGTCATCCACTTTACACCTAATTACCATTATTAATCTTATGATCTCACACCAAGTCACGCGACATTTGGTACCACCACCGCCGGCGACATGTTCTTCGCTGCATGAAACATAAGGCTTTCTCCTTAGTAAAGTTTGCGGTATCTCAAGAAGAGCAGCTAGCTGTCAGTGACTTGCGGAAGGGTATCTGAGGGATCTATTAAACGCACCTGAAGGCGCGTTGGGCTAGTTCCCGTACGCAGTTGGTACGAGTAGACACTGAAAGTCATGACACCTGGTGCATGGTCTTAAGTTGGAGCTCTTGAGAAAGTTTTACGAATAGCGCAGCATTCGCACTCCTTGTACCACTGGCAGCATCATTTGCACGGTGACATAGACAAGGCAAAGACATTCCATCAGCCCCAGGCCCGCTGAGGCTGGGCTCTGCGGCAGCCGAGCCGTCGGGCGAAGGAGGTGGCGGGGAGACTTGGTCGGCCCATCGGCTGAGTGCAGGGCGGGCCCTCGCGCCGCTTGTTCGAAGGCTTCAATTAAGAAGGCGGTCATATGCAAATGCGACAAGCGACAGCGGCCATGGAAGAAGAGGAAAGATCGATCGCCATTAGAGAAACACTGCGCCTCGGGTGCGGGCGACCGTGGGGTCGATTTTTCTCCGCGCAGCGCTGTCCCCCTTTTCCCCCGGAGGCTGTCCGGTCCTGCTTTCTCTTCGCGCCTCGCTCCTCCTCGCAGCGTAATTCCACACTGGTGCCACTAATGAATTCGGTCCTCCCATTCGTCCATCGACGCCTAAGAAAAGAGTTGGAGGGGGACTGTGGGTGATGTGCCAACCCTTCCGATTGGCCCGCCCGTCATCACAAGTTAATCGAATGGAGCGCAGTTCGTTAGTGTGTCGCCGGCGCCCCGCGGGAAGCAAAAGTTAAGAGCACCGAGTAAGCGCAGCCTTCCTCCCGGCGCGGCCGCCCGCGTTGGTCGGGAGGCCGAATGGCTTCGGGGCTGCCGTCGGGCCTGCCGCGATTGGAAAACTGCGCCGGAAGATGCGCTGAGACCGCAGTCCTGACCGCTCGGTCCCCCTCCCCTCCCGCTCTGGGGACGAACCCTTTCGAAGGAAGAGCGACTGCCGGGGTGGAAAAGGTCAATACTGGTGCAGCCCCCGGGATTGGCTGCCACGCATCCTCACACGTCCGTGTGCCACGTCGGACACATGCCCGCAATGCTCAGCGTGGCTCACTCCTGCTCTTCATCGGCCTGCGTGACCTCTCCCCTACCTTCCCTGACAGAGCGAGCGATGGAGCGGTCGCTCGTGTTCATTTTTTGCTCTATATCAGGCATGTTATTAGCTACAATCACATAGGCTAAAGCGCAAAATGACCCCGTTTATCAGTCGTCACGGCATCAATGGGAGGGAAGGTCGCATTATAATCGTTGCTGTACTGATCCGATGATTAAAACCGGGCTTTTTTACCGAAAAGGGCCGAATAGGAGATGTGAGAAATGATCAAGTGATTTCAAAGTAACGAGCACTGCGTAATTAGAGCTTCACTGGCGGCAATCAAAGAGGCTGAGAATTTCAGCGCTCAGTTTGAGCATTGTGACGTTGAAGAGGAAGGGTGAGGAGACCGATCTCTGCGGGATGCTCTTGTTGCAGATGGGGAAGTCCTCTATGTGGATATCTCCTACTCGAAAAAAGGCCTTGTACCCGAGAGAAAGTCGGAAATTTTCTTTCAATTATTAATCCCGGCGACCAATTTTAATTATCTGCTAGGAAAGTAAGCGATTAGCTCACGAGCCAATCTTCCTGCGCCGTGTGCCAAGTGATGTGGCTCTTTTTCTCCTGCGTGGCAGCTATGGGGTTGGTATGAAGCCGGCAAGCCGCACGTGCTCTCATCTAACTCTTATATGAGCCGCTGACACCTACTTATTACTAATATTAAAAAAAAGAAAAAAAGAAAAAGAAAAAAGAAAATGGAAAACCACATACCGGGGTGAAACCTCCCCTCTCTCCCCCCCCCCCCTACCCCCCCCCCCCTCTTCCTTACCCTACCACTTTTATAAATTCATTTTACTCTCAAGAAATATGTGGCTCGTAAACCATTCCTAGGGGCAATCAAAATTACTGGGTGTCCAAATATTTCCAGACCAGCCCTCTAATCTCCGATCGTAGCATTATCTTCGACGCACGGCTCGTGAAGGACGTTTACACAGAAAATGGAAATTAGACAAACTGAAGTGGCTTCCTGCCTCCGCTTGCAGGCTATCATCATCTAGCAGAACTTGGCATTCAACTCCATTCAGGCAGGGTCGCAATGCTGCGCTGGTGCATGTTGCCTGGGTTGGAGAGTTTCTGGGCGAGTCAGTGATTTTCATCCCTAGTGGAATAGCGTGTGGGCAGCACTGGCCACGCATGCAGAAGAAAAGCGTGCTAGTCCGACGGTCGCATTGACTGGCAGGGACTCAAAACAGATTTTTGAAGAGAAGAAATGGGCGCACTTGATGGTACTAGTAATATAGTCCAGGATTGGTACTACGGTGCGAGTTCGTTCTCCATATCACTCGTAGTACGGCGCGGGAGCAGCGCAGTACGAGGCAGCATACATAGGTAGCATCACGCAAGGCTCTGCGCGTGTTCTCTTTCTTGTCCTGTGCTGTCCCCCTGCTCTTTTTTTAATTTTCTTTTTCAAATCAAGCATATCGATATCGACCAGCATAAAAGCACCTAAACTGCTCAGAACGCATTTCGTTACAGATGAATATCCTACCAAAGTCAGGGCCGCATTATCCAGGATTCAAAGGGTTCAAATGAACCGGGCCCTCCGTTCTCTGGGGCCCCCCGCGAGATGAAAATAATGGCAGCATTCGATGCTTGGTAAGAAATAGTCAAATTCCATCGTTAAAATTAGAGTTTAGGTATTGCAATGAAGAATGTTCCAATAGCTTTTCGTCGGACGGTGAGTCAACATAACAAATTTTGTACTCGTCTAAATGGATGAAAGAAATACAAGCTAGTTTTAGTGGTTTGTGTGGGTTCCCTGTAAGAAATTCTAAAGCGCGTCAAGTCTCGAACATGGCAACAGGGTCAGAAAGGTGAGGTGAGGGATTATAGGGGCACTCTTAATATTTTTGAACCGGGCCCTCATCCCTGTTAATCCGGCACTGCCTATCATACGTGAAATATTCATCCTATCGTTTTGTGTGTTTTTGCAAGCCACACCCACAAGAAAGAGAGAAATCAAAGTTTCAAAGGAGTGTCTTTAACATGGTGACCATTTAGGCCAGTTGGTGCGAATCTACAATAATGGACCAGGGAAATGCATGAAAACACACGGAAAAGAAGTACACGGAACATTTTTTTCTTCAATGGCGTTTACTGCTTTAAGAGTGGTTGCTAGAGAGGCTGGTGGCTATGTAAACAGAGATAAGTTCTCGAGGAGACTTACCGAACGACGGGCACAAGGAATGTAGCTTAAGAGAACTTGTTGGGCTAGTTGGTGTATATTCATTATAAGTTAAAGGTGTCAAAACAACACGCACGTGTTGTTTTGGCGCCTTTAACTTATAATGCGCAAGGAATATTTGGCAAAATATTTAATTACAAGATATTTCAATATAATGGAAACGTTAGCCCAGCTGGTCGCAGTATTTTTTCATGCTGCTGAACGTGGTTAAAATTTGATAGGAACATGGAACAGTCCAAATTTAAGCACTTAAATTAATTTAATAATTTATTCACAAGAATAGTAAAAAACATAGATATCAATCATCTGGGCTCTTAAAATTCTTGGCTAGACATGGGCCCCATGCAGGAATCACAAGAAACAATAGCAGGAAAACACTACTTTGCACATCAATTTCGTTTGTCGTAAAATTATATAATCAGTACAAAATAAAAAGCGAAACACCCGATGAATTATAGAATAGTTATGCAAATAGTAAAAAGTTGCTAAAGAAGCACATCAATGATTTATTATACAGCCCATAATGATCAACGAGTTCATCTAGTTAGTGATGTTGTCGCAAATGATGATATGGCCGTATGATAGCTTGCTTGCAGGACTATAGCAGACCCCATATAATTTTTGTGCTTTTTATTTCGCCCCCGTTAAGCTGTAACATATGGCAAAAATACGCGGTCACTAAAATAGTGTAAGCAGCATTGCAGCTCTACAATGAAAGCTCTAACGGGAAGTTATAGCATATAACGCTAGATATTGTTCAAGGATCCCTTCATATTTATTGCGTGCTCAGTTGCGTATTTGTTTCTCTCTGCGCACGTGACGGGCAGCTGGAGAGCCACTATGTCTCAAGGTATTGAGAGAAAAGGACAACCTGTGAGAAAAGTCTACGTCACTTCATTGCTGAGAGGAAAGAACCTTACCGTGGCGAGCGCGCAGGGCAGCCCCGCTAAGCGGCTGAGTGACGCTATCGGTCTGGCGTTAGCGTGACACAATCGTTAGAAAAACAAAAGATGAGGGGAGCCGGCCGCACAAAACGGCAGCCGATACCCCAATGAACAAAAGAGCTCTCCTTTATATTGCTCCCCTCCCCGTTGAGAGGAAAAATACAAGTTTTGTGCAGGCAGCGGAGGAAAATACAGCGACGGCGCAACAGCGAGCATCCGCGAATAATTACCGGTTGTTTGATTTTCTCTTTTTCTTTGGAATCTGTAGATCTGGCCCGCGTCGTCCCCCTCCACAGGCCACTGGAGTCTCCCCTCCGGCCGAATCAATCAGGCAATCAATCTTTCTGCAATCGATATTGTACACAGACGCAGGCATCGTTGCTCTGGCGGGAGTTAAATCCCCAAAAAGCGTCCTGGTTCCTGACGTGCTTCGTGCCGCCCTCTCCCGCGTGGAGCGGCTCCCAGCGTGGCTGCTCGCAGCACTTCGTCTTTAGCGTTGGCCGGGCTTCCTCAAAAGTATCGAAATCTCCATCGGCGTCTTTCTTGCTCTCACCCCACCCCTCATTTTCGTTTTTTTTTTCTTTAAGCCTCTGTTTTTTGTGGTCGAAAGCAAAACAAAGGCATTGCGATATTGAGCCGAGCTTCAATGTAAGAAAGCAATGGATCAGATTAACGGAAATAAACATGTTGTACAGCAGCATGCGTTAACACCGACTCCAGAGGGCATTGCATCCGCAGCATAGACACGACGCTTCGCTGTTCTAGATTGCTCCCTGATAATAAATAGCAGAATGGTTTGACGTTTGACGACGGCACAAATGTATCATCAGACTGTCAAGCAACACTTCATTAATTCGCGTCGCCAGTCACTCACCGTCTGTGGGAAAAAATGTTATCAGATTGCGCTCTTGACGATACTTAAGCTTAGTCCATCTTTTTATACAAGCATAAAAGGTGTAACTGTGCATCCTGTACATGCTGATTGTAGGCCAAGACGGATATCGTTTACGTGTTAGTGCGTCAATAAAAATATACAGCTAATTAAAGCCAAATAACCATGTTTTTATTTTGGCTTAAGAGCTGAAATTTTTAACGGGAAATTGAAGACTGTCTAGATTGATTGTGAACCCAATTAATTAAGCTTCCGAATCGGCAACTTGGTTCGAGATATCAAGCGTAGAAAGAATATTTTCTAACGGTCATTAAGTTGCCATTTCTTTCTCGCACCTTCATCACGTGGCGTTGTTGCACGTTGCGTCATAAAAAAAAAAAAAAAAATGCGGCATAATCTGCTATTTCGTAAATACAATAATTAGGCAGGTATTCTCTGCAATAAATCGACTAGCGACGCCATGCTATAAATTTGCAATGTGGGAAAGCCAGTCTGAGTTTCAAATGTTTGTTTTATACTTTCAATATCCATCGGAGCACTACGCCTGTTCAGATATTTTAAACATAGCTCGCTTTTGATGTTTGTTGGTTGGTTTGTTGGTTTGTGGGGTTTAACGTCCCAAAGCGACTAAGGCTATGAGAGACGTCGTAGTGGAGGACTCCGGAAATTTCGACCACCTGGGGTTCTTTAACGTGCACTGACATCGCACAGCACACGAACGCCACTCCGTTTCGCCTCCATCGAAAAGCGGCCGCCGAGGCCGGAATTCTATCCCGCTTCCTTGGGCACAGTAGTCGAGCTCCGTAACCACTGCGCCACCCCGAGCTTCAATTTCGAAATACAATGTTGCGCCAAAGAACCAAAATTAACAAGATTACTCGATAATATTAAGTAATTTGTCACCTTTGATAAATATACTGTCAAGGTGTGAAGGCTAGAGCTGCCACGCAATCAAACTGCAGAGATCACACTGAAATATATTTAGAAAAAAAACCATATATATATATATATATATGATGTTAATAAAACATTGACACATTGACTCTGTGTTTTTGTTGAACTGGTCTGGGTTTGCATGAAGGATGGCACTTGTGGGAAGACTGTTCCAGTCACGAGCTGTTTGGATAAAGAAAGAGTGAAAATGGGCCACAGTGCAAGCAGGAGGTGTTAAACGGCCTTGTAGTGGATAGTGCGGACAGAAGAACGATGAGCAGGCTAGAGTGGACAGTTATAAGAATTGTGGTCATTTTGTGATACAAACACAGCCTTGAAAGTATACGGCATTTCTGAAGATTAGCTGACATGCATTATTTTTTTCAGGAAAGTAACACTGGTGGAGTACAAGTAATTTGAGTAGATGAATCGAACGGCGTGGTTTTGAGAAAGTTCAATGAAGTTGGTTAGGTTAAGTTGAGTGAGGTCCGAGATGGTGGACGCATACTATAACTTCGGCTAAATTAATTCTTCATAAGCTAGTATATTTACGCGAATTACGATGAAGGTAGCCGAGAGTTTTGATAATGTTGTGAATTACCCGCGTTATGTGGGTAGACCAATTCGAGATGTGAACACCAAGGTACTTATAATGCAACTGAAGGATAACACACTGAAACCGTTCAGGGGATATTGGTAAATTTGTCGTCTGGGGAACGAAACAAGGGCACTTTTGTTAGTGTTTAATGCCATAGGCCATCTATGACACCACTCCTCCAGGTTTTGTAGATCAGATTGAAGATAATTATATCCGCAGCATTATTAATAGAACGCTAAATGGCACAGTCAACAGTTAATAAACTGTTGTTTGATGGAATATTACTAGGTAAGCCGTTGATGTATATCAAGAAAACAAGAGGGCCAAGATCAGTGCCTTGCGCGACACTAGAAAGTACGTTAGAGAGCGAGAAAGATTTGTTGTTGGCTTCTAGAATCTGCTGACAGTTAGAGAGGAAATCCTGTATCCTGCTGAAGACAAGCTGCTTAAGATGTATTTGCGAATTTTTTTTTATGAGGCGTTTGTTAGAGACCCTGTCAAAAACCTTCTCGAAGGTGATGAAGAGGGCGTTGACAGGTTTCTGAAGGTCTGCCTTAGTATTTATGTCGTGATGAAGCGCAGAAATAAACCAACGAGTAGAACTGCGTTCGCTAATGTTTATGGTTGGAATACAGGTGTCAATTAGTGCATGCATTTTCGATTTAACCATTAATCAGTTTTTCTCGACAGATGGAGCACAGAAATCAACAGATAAACGGGGCGTACGACAATGTAAACAGGGAACTCCTGTGGAACATATTAAAAGAAGAAGGTATCGGTTATGAGATGATAGAGTTCCTACAGGAAATATACCGGGATAACAATGTAGAAATTACATGAGAAGGGATAAGAAGTACGGGAGATGTCAAAGTATGCAAAGGATTAAGACAAGGCTGTCCTCTATCACCGCTGCTTTTCATGCTTTATATGATAAACCTGGAACGCAGGATACAAGACAGTAACCTAGGTTTTAACATGTTATATAGAAGGTGGAAAGGCGGTAGAGCAGCGCCTCCCCGGTTTGATGTATGCAGACGATATTGTTCTGCTAGCTGAGAGTCTGGAATAATTGCAAACTCTAGTTAAGTATTGCGGAGACGAAGGGGACGCTCTAGGCTTCAGTTTTAGCGCAGTTAAGTCGGGTCTGATGATTTTCAACTGCTCAACTGATCAGGGTCTTAAAATACAAGGCCATGAAATACCCAGAGTAGCAGAATATAAATATCTGGGGGTATGGGTAAACGAAGGATTGGCATACATTGGAAAGCATGAGCAATCACTTAAGGCCAAAGGGCGAAGAAATTCCGGGATAATGAAGCATAGGGCATTATGGGGATACAACAGATATGAGGTTTTGAGGGGTATTTGGAAAGGAATTATGGTGCCCGAACTTACTTTCGGAAATGCGGTTTTGTGCCTAAAATCAGAGGTACAGTCGACATTAGAAATAAATCAGAGAGCCGTTGGACGATTAGCACTAGGTGCCCACGGCAAAACCACAAATGAGGCGGTACAGGAAGATATGGGCTGGGCATCTTTCGAAGTACGGGAAGCTCAGAGTAAAATAATATATGAGGAACGCCTGAGGAAATTGGACAGTAAGAGATGGGCAGCTAAAGTATTTAGATATCTATACTTAACAAGCGTTGACTCACAATGGAGAAAAAGAGCTAGGAAACTAACTAGTAAGTATGCTAGTCACAAGGACGGAGAAATAAAGAGCATTAAGCAACAGGTGAAAAACACAGAAGGTAAAAATTGGATAAATTCGATGGAAAGAGAAACAGAGTGTGGAATTATACCGAAATTGGAAAGTGCAGATCAGGAAGGAAGCTTTCTTTGATAACTCAAGAGGCAGTGCCCTACTTCTTGAAGCTAGATCAGGGTGCCTTAGAACACGCAGCTACAAAAAGAAATTTAACAATGAAGATGACGCATGTGCTGTATGTGGTAACTCCAGTGAAATAATTGACCATATTATACTCGAATGTAATGGTATCCATCTGGAAGTTGATGCAGGCGCAGTCACTGTTCCTGAAGCTCTGGGGTTTAGAGATACCAGTGGCCGGGTGAATAAACCGGCGGTGGAAACTAGCAGAAAATGACTGGAAGATTGGTGGCTTAAAAGCAGAGAAGTGACATAATTTTACTAATGTAAAAACAAAAAATTTAATAAATAAAATGATGGTTTAGTTAACCAATCTAAATCAATAATTAAGATATAGAGATAAAAATGAGCATGATAGCTACTGCTACCACCCTGTTTCAAAGGGGACGCTCCTATATTCCATCCATCCATCCATAAAAATTCCGAAAACCTAGTTTGTTCTTTATTGAAATCTCGTTAATTAACTTTGTCGTATAAGGGAAGCTTTATGGTAATTCTGGATGCGCGGCTTAGTCTGGTTAGGAATGTGCCATGATTTAATTTATGATCACTAATTGCATGTAAGTATGACAGCAGAGAAATTCTACCGTGGTCGGTTGTAAGTACAAGGTCTAAGATCTTAACAGAATGACGGGAAGGCCTAGTTGCTGAGTCAACAATGTGAGATAGTGAGAATTATTGTTCCTCGAAGTGGTGAGGCGAGATCAGACCAATAAATATCAAGGGAATTAAAATCAGTCAATATAAGTATATGGGCATGTGGATACAGATACATTATCGAGTTAAGTGCGTCATCAAACTAGGGCACGAACAGGGTTTAGCATCGGGGGGACGATAGAATGCGCCCAGGATGATATGGAGGTGTACTTAACTACAGCATAAGAACACGATTTCTAAGCAAGTGTTAATAGTTATTCGGTGGAATTTAAATCAGGATTTGTAGCAATAAAGACACCACGATCGCGTCTGTTATCGCTGGGTGGATAGGAAGGAAAAGATTTGGTTTGGTTTATGAGGTTTAACGTCTCAAATCGACTCAGGCTATGAGAGATGCTACAGGGGAGGGTACCGGAAATTTCGACCACCTTGGGTTCCTTAACGTGCACTCAGATCGCAGAGCACATGGGCGCTTTCTTTTCGCCTTCAACGAAAAGCGCATTCCATCCCGCATCTTTCGGCATAGAAGTCGAGCGCCTCAACCACTGTACCACCACAGCGGGGTGGGAGGGAAAGTACTCTCAAGCTATATATATATATATAGCATATATATATATATATATATATATATATATATATATATATATATATATATATATATTCTTAACCTAATCTATTAAAACAAATTAGTATTTATGGATTTTATTCAAAGTGGATTTTTATGGTTTTACTGCAGTACGTAATACATTATTGCTAATATTGCGTAAAGAGCGTGAGAAACAACAATGTATATTTCGCGGTAGATTCAGCTCTAGCCCATCATCGCTTTCTGCTGCTGCACTGCTGTAACCAACCCTCTTATGCGAACATTCCTGTCTGTGGTAAGTCGGTGCATGCAAAATCTGAACGTCACTTATAGATCTAAGAATGTGACTAGAGGCAGTAAATTGATAGAAAAATGCCGATATTATAGTTGCTACGCATTTAAACGGCGTGATAATACGTGAACAATTTGTTAACTTTGTTTATAAAAGATTTCTATTTGTCAGTTATTCATCTCGTAATATTTTGAGCTTCGTTTTGTTGGCCTGTACAGCGGCTCAGTTTTTTCCTTGAGTTTCTCGCATTAAAACCTTAGCAACGGAACACAACATAGAGAAGGCAATGAAAAGACGCTGCGCATCGCGAAAACAAAAACGCATTAACATCATGACATCTCACCATTGCTTTTACCGGCGAAAGGAAGGCGCCGGCGTCCGAAGGGTGCAAAGCGACCTAGCGATCGAATTGTGCTTGTCAAGGCTTGGCCCTAAATAATTTACGTCATCAGAAATTACTCCACATGCAGAACGGGCGACGTTCCGTTGGATAGAATATGTTGTTTCTTTCGAACCTGTCGTCATTTAATGGCACCGGAGACATCTCTGCCTTCCCCTGTAAGAGCTTTTATGTGTTTCCCCTGCAGCGCCCTCTCTCCCTCCAGGTGCGTGTAGACATTAGCGTATTCAGGCGTACACAAAGTTCTCTGCGCAGGCACCTTCCTCGGCAGACACCCACGAGAGCACACGCAAGATCGATATCGAGAAGATAATGCACGCGCTGTTTTCAATTTAGGCCTTAATATTTAATCGGTCGCGGAGAGCCAGACTCATTCATTCATTTATTCATTTATTCCCGGCTCGCCTGGTGTCTCTCGCTCACACTCTTTTTCGTTTTTTCTTTCCCCTCCTGCCGTCCACTGCCTGCCCCTTCCCTCCGCTCCCGCTCGCCCTCATTACTTCCTCTCGCAAACAAAGAAAACGCATTAGTTTCCTTGGAGCGATGCGATCAGGATCGATCGATCAGCCGGGGCTAATCACTTTTATTTAGACTCCCGCTGGCGATGCATGGGTCGCCATTTTGGTTAGCCTCAAGTCGTTCCTCTCTGGCACGTCCCAGGGGCTCCCCATTTGCTTCAGCCCTCGCCCTCTCGGGCACGCCGCCACAGTGACTCCTCGGCACGAGACACGTAATAAAAATTCCGAGAAGGTAAAACAGACGTGGCCGATGTAACAACTAGACCCGGCCGACCGCTTTTATTGATGCCCTTCTCCCGGCTTCATATCCGCCTTCATCAGGTTTTTTTTTTTTCTTACATTCGTTCTTATTGCCTTAGCGAAGCCAATCCTTTCGCCTTTCCTGCGTCGTGACTTACTGGAGGTGTCCCAGAGCTATGACTAATAAAGTTTAAGTAACATTTCCATCCTGCTGATGCCATCAATAAAGCTTGCAGAGCAACGCCCGAGGGACGCGATGTACTCCTGCTCGTATCTTAGGCTAGTGGGCCAAAATTATTCTTTTTCTTGTTTTCATTTACAGAAAAGATGCCCAACACCTCCGTGGTATAAGACAGCTCATAATGCTGGAATCAAGAGGGGCTTTGAGTTTTGTGCTCCTTAATTTTTCTTCAAGGTCCTGGCCTGGCCTAAAGAAAAAAAAAAGGGGGGGGGGGGGGGGGGCGCAAGTTTTCCGCCGGCGCAAGTTTGCACAGGCGCAAGTTTTCCGCCGCAAGCAAGAGAAGCGAAAGAGTTAACTTGCTGCTACTGCAGATGACCGCAATTACAGAGGCTTATTACAGAGCGAGGGCAGGGACTATTTGCTCACATGATCATGCAGCCGTCTTTTGTCGTTCAGATTTTAATGTGCATGCGTTAACAGCCCTATTAAGTGAAAAACTTCCTTTCTCTCTGTTAGAAAGATCACAAGCATGCCTCTGGCAGGGGCTATAGCCGGGCACTCACAGATTTGGTTGGTGGCTTCAGTGAGGTCGCGAACAGCATGTCATGGCCGACATCGCAAAAGCTTCCAAAATGCGCGTGGTTAAAAGTCACAGCCATAGCCATTATTCATAGTCATTTTGCAATGTAGCACGATTCAAAACTTTGCAGAGGAACACAATATAAAATAACGCATAGCTTTCAAGCTCTGACACGTAAGCAGTCTTAAGCGTCTCTGCCGAATTTTTCTCCTCCTGCTGTTCTCCTGATTGAAGCAAAGAGGGGGCTGCAAGACGGCACAACTTCTGTCCCAGTGCACTGGAGATCGGTTGTTCGTTTTAAGTGATATCGATGAACTTAAAGGTACACCAGGTCGGGTGTATTGGCCCTGGCGAATGCTCGATTTACGGCCTGATTATACGAACCTTCGTCCGTGAGAGTGCTCGCATCGGACCGCATTTATTGGCAAACCGGTTAGCGCGCCGACCTCTATCTTATATTCCCTTTTAGAACGTAGTTGTTAATTGCTCACTCGCGGAGTATGCCTCGAGTGTTAGTATACCACACCAAGAGACCAGCGACGTTACGTAATATGACGTTACCAGCAGCAAAAACAAGCACCTTCCACATGAGTGTCGGTAGAGGCTTCATATAATCGCAGATCGCAAAATGCATCAATTGTTGCGATGATCGAAGTTCAAACTAAGTAAAGCAAATTGCGCTGCCTTTTTTTAATGCGAAAGCCTTAGGAGCGCCTTGAAAGCGAAAACTATCCGTCAGCGTCTATCTGAAGCCTCGGTAAGTGATTTGTTTACACGTATGTACCAGGTAAACAGAAATATAGAAGTGGGGCTAGGAGTAACTGTAGGTAACTGGTAGTTGATAAGTATATGCTAACGATGAATAAACAAAACCCAGCCATGACCCGTGACTTTATAGGGTTCAATTTTAAACCTACTCTAGCTACAGCATGTAGCAAAACTCCTATACCTCCAATGATGTTTTGCTACACTAGTGTAACTGGTGTAGGTTGAAAAAAAAAAGGTCCTTAAGCATGACTAGGCAAAACAAGGATGGCTAAGAGTGACTTAAGAAATTAAAGGTGGCTTATTACGACGTCCTCGTTTAACGGCACTTGTGGAGTTTTTTGTTCACTCATGCTCTGCCACATGTTCGGCTGGCCGCCACGTGTGGCTGGGACGAGCACGACACGAGTGTGCGGCACTGTGCCTCCGTGGAGACCTGCTGTGGAACATATTGCAATCCCGTCATGCAGTCCGCGCTAGTAGATGCTGCGGGCAGCTGCAGTTCACTCTACAATGGCCGAAAGCAAGCTCAGACGAAGAAAAAAAAAAAGAGACGAAGCATCTCAAGTGGGCATGTTTAAAAAAAAAAAGTTGAATATGTTAGCAACTGCAATGTGCGCGGCCCTCACGCAGCCACAGGCCGACGACCCGTGCGTAGCTCAAGCTCCGCAATGTGTGCATCATACAATGTATGCATAGAAACCTGCGAATATAACGCCGTAGTGTGGCGCCTGACAAACCTACACCCCCATTTCGCTAGCATGTGCTGGCGTCACTCGTTGCCACACATTACGCACCATTGGGCATGGGCAGGACGTATAGTGCGTAGAGAGGATAACCGATGGTCGCTTAGGGTAACAAACTGGATTCCAAGGGAAGGAAAGCGTAGCAGGGGGCGGCAGAAAGTTAGGTGGGCGGATGAGGTTAAGAAGTTCGCAGGGGTCAAGTGGACGCAGCTAGCACAGAACCGGGTTAATTGGAGATATATGGGAGAGGCCTTCGCCCTGCAGTGGGTATAGTCAGGCTGCTGCTGCTGATGATGATGATGACGCACCATTTGTACGAAAGTAGGATGGCCTCCGAGATCTGCAGGGTTCTCGAAGGCCCAGGAGAAGAGCGATGGAACTTTGCGAGTGTTTCGAACTCTCGACTAAAGCTCAAGAGGCGTCCTACTCGTGTCGTGTTTGGCGTCCCTTCCTGCGCACTAGAGCGGAGGCAGACCACCTCCACCGGAAACACCATTTCATAAGTATACGGATGATGACCAAAGCCCACAATGAGTCCTCACCATATGCATGACTCTGAAAAACAAAAAAGACTGGACATGATTCAGCAAAATTATAGGTGCCTAGAAATGACACAGCAAAGCTAAAGATCACTAAGCATGACTCAGCAAAATTAAGTAAATAAACATCATTGGCCCATGGGGTTAGACCGTCTGTTGATGGCGCCGCGTGTAATGCAGTGATGCGGGTGGAAACAGCGAAGAGTAAAATAAAGTTGCCAAAAGTGCCCTTCATGTGCTCCTCATTACTACATAAGCGGCATCGAAAGGTGCGCCAACCGAAGTGAGAATCCCAATTTATTTTCTTTTTCTGTATTTTCAGTTCATAGTTATTGTTCGGGATCATACTGCTGAAGAAAACTAAAGTTCGAAAACTTTAGACCTGACTAAGGACTATCTTATGTGGTTGTTAGGTAGTTGCGAGGCAAATGATATAGATTTGAAAATTTTTACAACGCTTGGTGCCGCACAATAAACTCACAGGACCTCTTTGTAAGACAAATTCAGTCGCAGCTGTTTGTGATCTTGAACATATTATTGTTTATTTATTCAGTATTATCTGTATTCTTCTCTGGTACAGGTCATGTAACGTGACTATGCTGTCAGTGTGGCGTCCTGTGCTTGAACTATTCAGAGTGGTGTGTGCTATGGTGCGTTGCAGTGACGTAATTGCTGCCTGAGAGATCAGCGTGGCGCGTTGTAGTGATGTATGTGTGACATCACAGCCTGTTGACCAACGAATATGGCATGGCGTTAAGCCGATGGCACCTGAGAACCAGAGAGCATGCCCTTAACAGCTATCGCTTTAAAATTAAAGCTAAAAGTGTACACGAGGTCGCGTTGCGGGAAGACATCTATATTGTTCAAGGGTTGTCTTAGTGCTCAGTGTCGCTTGGTTAGCCTCCGGTAGAAATTAGCGAGGGTCTGAAAACGCTGCATAAGAATTTAATGACGCGAATGTTGTTATATATATTCTCCTGGGAACCGGCAATGGAACTTTGGGAAGTATATCGAACAAAGTAATCACAGGTACCACAATCGTGGAAGAAGGTTCAGTCTTTAGAAAGGCTCTTTCTGAGCTGATTTCAAACCCAGCGCTGTAATCCAGTGAGTAAAGTTTCTTCCTTTACTTCTAATTTTGAGAAACTTTCAAGGAGGAAGGTATAAGTGTGGGCACGTTTTACGGTGGTAGTCGGAAAGCGTAAGTGGTGTGACGTGCCTTCCAACGCTTTAGACCACTTTTAAACCCTTCCTTCAATCGTTGCGATGTAACCATCCTCAAGGAACGCCCATTTGACGCCAAACTGCAACTTTCACGTGTCCTTCGAAATTATTGTAATTTGCTATATATTAGGGGAAATTATTTACAGGTTTAAATCCCGGAATCGCAGTAAGTTTAGGCTGACGCACTCTTGTCACGGATGGAGCGTTGGTTTTATGGCTGCCGTGAGGTGTCCACAGTGCTGCCCAAAACAGAAGCGCGTGGCCTGAGGATTTTTGTTGGAGAATGTACGTGCTCATCAGATCAGTTCGGCTTAAAAGGAGATGTTCAGTTTACAATATTGTCAGGATCCAATGCCTGGTGCCTCTTTAAGCGCTGCTTTCTAAGGGTAATTAGAAAATGGGGTTTGTGAGGTATCCGCCTACCATTTTGTTGTTCAAAAATGCCTGTCAGCATTCACGATTTCGTGATAAAAGTTATTTAGTTTACCAGACCACCATAGATCCAGAGTTCACTTTTTTACATATAGTCAAGGAAAGTGGAATGGGGAATTATGTTTACAGCCATTAGCTTGAGATTGCGATGTTGAGCATGCTGCCTCTCCTGGAGGATCACAGGCTCCAGCTCAATTTATGCTCCGTTTGCTGTGTGCATCTGCACGGAAACCACATGGAGCGATTCGGCAGCTTAAACGTTACATAGGCGAGCATTAGTTCTCAAGTTCTGTAGCTAGCCCCAGAGGCTGCATTATAAGTGATAGCTCCTACAGCTCGTTCGGTCGAAAAGCCGTCGGCGCAGTAGCAGTAATAGTAGTAGTATAGTGCTCAGCACCGCACGTCGGAAATAATCGGAGGCTGCGTAAAAACATCGTATCATGATAATTTTTATTTCAAGTGATTGATGATTGATTTAATGAAACCATTGTAAATAATTCATAAAGTAGAGAAATGAAAAAAAAAGGGGGGGGGGGGGGTCAAAGGTGTAAAATATGGTCAGAATGAAAGGCCAGTGCTTGGTGAAGTTAATGAAAAAAGCAGAGTGTGTAATTGATCAATTTAATAAGTGAAATAATTCAAGAAGTGAAAAATTGCAAGGAGGGGGGGGGGGGGGGTCTTAAAATGCTCAGAATGAAAAACCAGTGTTTGCTGATGCTAAGTATCGGTGTATAAAAATAAAACAAAATTAAAAGTGCAAAAAAAAAAATCATCCGTGTGTGTGAAACGTTACGTGCCATACGCTTAACGGCGGGGCTTCAATATCCCTCTAATTTTTTGATGCAAGAAAATTGCAAACATTCTTTTATGCCGAAACAATCGAAATTATTTCGGAGAGATCCACTTCAGGATGCAGCGCACAAAGCAGGTCTGAGGCGTAGTTGAGTGTTATCACTGAGATTAGATACGATGTACAGAGTACCGCTATGGGAGCCATTAAATGTATTTGGTCTTCGAACGCTATATCGCTTTTCTTTTGCCCCCAGTCTCTGCGCTTTGGTGAAGCCTTTTGGTAAAGCATCCGCCTCGCATGAGGTATGTACCACGTTCGATCCCTGATGCCACACGGCACATACCGGTCTTTCAATGGGTACAAGACTTCCTCCGGCTTGGTGCTGGGCTTTTCTAGGATGACCTGCTTGGGAAAAAGGTTTCGCACTAAAACATCGGACCATGCCAATGAGTACTCGCTCTCTTATTTCTGTTCACGTCCTTCATAACCATCTATGCCCCGTAATTCGAAGGGCACATATTTTCGAGGACGAGACAAATTCCAAACAAGGATGACAACAGCAACTAAGAGCTTCGCTTATCCCAATTGATGCAAATTCAAGGGTCGAGGCTGCTTAACGCATTTTATACATCTTCGCACGTTCATAACCTCAGTATTACTCTTCGCTCCGGTATTTATCGTTTACCTATGCGGAAGTGGATCCTCGAAAATTCTATCTTGAGATAAGACACATTCTAATTTCGTATCTGTACCATCACAGGCTCCAGCTCAATTTGGCTCAAGGCTCCAGCTCAAGTCGTGACCAGTGAGCCTTCGCGGCTCACTGGTCACGACAAAGGGAAGCGACTTTCCATATTTAAGGTGGTTATACTGCTCCCCTTTGAAATTAAAACATTTCTCCTGTTTCAGAGGTGATTCCCCCTACACAAAGTCAAATTCGTAATAAGGGTCAGTAGAAGCTATAGCTGCATTTCAAATTGACAACTAACTCTGAGAAACAACGATACCGCATTTTGCGATATACAGAAATTAGCGTCCTTTATTTTTATTCGTATAAAAACGCCGATATTAAAATATTTTCCTTTTAACACTTTACGCTACAAGCAAAGGAGCGTGCATAGGCGTCTCTTGTGACCTCTAAGCTCGCACACGTGTGGCTCGGCGTAGCACAAAAACCACCGGCTTCGCTCGTCGCCATTTAATATGCAAAATTTTAATTTGCCTAAAAGACGCCCATTTCTTTGAATTTCATCACCGCTCGTCGAAACTTCTAACAGCCGCCGCCTCGCACAAAATAAAGAAAAGCAGAATCCTTTAAGAATTTCCGCGCAGATCTTGTTCATATGCGGGGACGTATATGACACCCGCCCCACCATGCGCCCACAACGACGGAGCAGAACGTCTCCCCGAGACTAGAGTAAAGCAGCGCGATGGAGAGCCCGGAAATGAGAGGAGCATGGGGCTGGCTGAAAAAGGAGAAATGAAGTAAAAGAAGTGGCAGCCAAGTCGCGGAGAGGACAAAAAACGGGGGAAAGAAAAGGCGCAGCAGTCTGGAGGGAACCGGAGGCGGCCATTCTAAATTAGCGCGACAGGGCGGAGGCAGGCGGACGCCGAGGAAGGTGACACGAAGACAGGACTTTAAAGGTAGTTTCCGGGGCAGAGACGTGGGCGAGATTAACGGGGCCCCTTCGGACGTGCCATTAATTGGCGCCGACCAATGGGGAGCCAGGCTCCACCCGGGGAGAGGGCGCGCAAACGGAGGAGTGAAGAGAGCAGCGCGCGGTCATTAGAGCTGGCGCGAACCTGGAGCGTGGCGATAATCTGGGGCCCAGCAGCAGAGGGAGAGGCCTTCGCGATGCAGGCCCCGATAGCGCCGCCGAGCACTCGAGGTCTCCGGCGGACGCGGATGTGCGACCGCGGGCGGCAGCGGCTTAAGGCTCTGAAATATGGGGTGGCCGTCCGACCCGGGTGCGGAACTTTCTAAGCAAGAGAATTAAAAGAAAAAGGTGAAGAGATCACGGCCCTGAAGCCACGTGCCAAAATCGTGATACTGTGTATATTTATCTCTTCCCGGGCTTATAGACGCATTCAAGAATCACTCTTATTCTTAACTTCGCCTTTCCCTTTAGGGCTCTTGCTGGCGCTTCCAGAAATCACGTCGCATAACAGCCCCGTACCCTCGCCTGTTAAAGACGTTCCACACGATTAGGCAGCCTTGATTGAGGATGCGTCAGAGACCGCAGAGGTCGCTGCCAGCAATGAATTCAATGACTCGTCAAGGAGGCACATAGTGCGTTTTTTTTTTTTTTTTCAATGTATGACGAAGCACCTTCAAAATACTGCTCGCATAATCATGTTCAAGTGTTGTTGTTGTTGACCAAATAACATATGCACATACCTCACAGAGGGGGATTGGCCAAGAATTGGGTAGCAAAGAAAATTTTTGAAGTATACTTGCATACTTGCATGAAAAAAAAAAAAGAAAAACTGATTTGAGGGGTAGAGGAAAGGAAACAAAAAGGGAAATAAATGAAATATTAAATGAAAAGTGGTAACACACACGGGAGATTGACACTGCAGTTGTAGAACAAGTGATGTTTAAATATTTAGCAAGGCAAACGATTTGACTCTAGTAACAAAAAATTTGCATGGCGGTGAAAACAGACCTGTGACTGTCTCCAAGGATGATTCCTTCTCACCGCAAAATGCGCAGACTGGAGAAAGTTCCAAACCAGACCTGAAAAAATAGAAAATTAAAGGTGGGATACGGCATCGCAGCCTTATTAGAGAAATCTCAAGTTGCCGACTATCTTGCCTCTTTTCGTTTTTCTCGTTTGCTATTACCACCACATAACACATTCTGAGCATACTGGAAATGCGAGGAAGCTTTCTGAGAATGCGGGAAGTTGCCGGCGGGCACGCCATCTTACCTCTTTTTTTTTTTCTATCTTGTTTGCTTTTACCGCCATACAACACATTCTGATCATACTGGAAATGCGAGAAAGCCTTCTGAGAATGCCTCCATCTACTCTCGAAACGTAACCTTTTGTTACTCATATTAAGAGGGCGTCCTATATCACATCACTTTCGGGGCAATATAAAAGGTAAGGAAGGACACACAACCGCGAGCAAAAAAAACCCAGAATAATTTATTTATCGCAAAGAAAAAGTCATATTTCTTTATGAAAATACATGCTTCAAACCATTCGACTTCGAAGATCAATTGCAGTCTGCAGCTAGGAACTATGATCCAATAACAATATTTTATTGTTGATTAGTCTTTTTTCGCTGCAGCCAAGACGAAGACGCTTCTTGTTTACAAAAAAAAATCATTAACAGAAATGTGGATTGGGCAGACAAGTTGTTGAGGGAATGACAATGTAATTTCACGATAAATATAAAACTGTCCAGCTTTGCAAGCTACGCGCACAACTCACACAAATTAATCCAATCAGGAATTTCCGGATCAGGATCAGAAAACAGCCCACAGTAGGCCTGGCTAGCATTCTTGGAAGCTGACTTGATTGAAGCTGATATCGTAGTTGTATGTGGCTGCAACGACTACAAAAAACGTTAACAAACGCTATCGCATCCTGAAGCAAATATATTCTGGTACATCTGACGAATGCGGGAAACGAAACAATGATGGTAAGTGTCTTAGCGCACCGATCGTATACGGACAAAGTCCCGTTCTAGTGCCAATGGGAGCCGTATGCTGCCACTGTCTCGGGGCTTGCGGCAGACTTCTCGGAGTCATTTCAGCATATACCCGTCCAACTCGCAGTGGTTGCTTTTTAAGAGGTTGCCTGAGAACAATATGCGGTTTTGCTAACGGAATTATGTTCAAAGAGGAAAAAATGGCGGATTTTGAGGATTGCGACAGTTTAATGCGCTCCATAATTATCGAATTTCGCAAAATTGAAATTGTTTACCACCACTGCTCTGAAGGCATGCCACTTGTGGCAATTGGTACAAGCGTGTGTAAGCTTATGAGTCCGAACAATCGAGCAGCTAGGCACACGGCGGATATTTGTCATAATATCATGGCTCAGAGGTGCAACTCTGGAAGTAATCGAGAGATTTTTAAAGGCCCCGTTGTTTGTTTAAAGTGGCGTAGGCGTCGGCCTTCTAGACGTCAGCGTTTTGAGCAAAACTTAAGAAACTTAAGGCAAGGGATGGTGGCAGGTGAGAAGGCCCAACCCTGATTGGTCCACTGTTTGAGTGACGTCACGAGACCGCAGGACTTACGCGAGTTTGGAAACTTCTACTAACTCTGTGTAGCTCCTGTGAGGGGGATATAGCACTCGGGATCCTTGCACCCCGAGGCTACGAAGACACGCGTTCGTACGGCTTTGTTATGTCGGGTGGTATTTCACATGATGTGGTAACTTACAACCGTCTATGCTTATTAGTGTGTATGAGATAATAATGACGCAAATTGAGGGATCGGTGATTTAAATAGTACATTGCAAGCACGAGGGCCAAAATGGGGAGACATAGACGGGAGCCGTTAATTCTGTCACGTGATACACTAAAAGGCAGAACTTATGTGCTCCCGCAAATTTTTGGGCTAACTTTTAATTTCGATTACATATTATTGCAGCTCAATTATTAATGATGCTATCGTCATGAAACTCTTTTAGATCACCGATTGATATGATCTGAAGTAAAAAAAAAGGCGGATTGCATTTCTGGGAACTAGTATGAATGCCAAATGTAATACTTTGATGGCACGTAAATAATGACCGCGCCAGCCTCTCGTTGCTACAACCTCTCATAGCTTCACCCTGTCTTCTCGCAGTTATGACGTTGCTGTCAGAGCGCTCAACTTTTTATACACACAAGCAGGCAACACGCTCTATCAATGAGCGCGAGAGAATGCATCACCATGTGTCGATGAAGCTTGCCGGAGAATAAATGCAAAGCAAGGGGCTTGTAGCACCACGGGCTAAACAAGCGCTAAGAGGAAACGCTGTGTTCGCTCAGTGAAGAAATCACCTTACTATATACCGGGTTCACTAGGTGTAGTCTCTCTGTATAACAGCAGCGTAATACCGTATAAATCGCTTCCACACCACTTCGTAATTTCGCAATGCTTCGATGCTAGCTTCTACGCCCTCTGTAAAATGCTGCGTTTTTCACCATCCGCAGACAAGTTGAAAATTGAGCTTAGTGTCCATAGGAATACAGAGAAGCGATCGCTTTCAAGATGTTTTTTGATTTGACGGGGAGGCTGTGTATCATCCTTTGGTGCAGATTAACCATAAACATATCAGACCAAATGCGAAAGTACAATGCGTCATTTGAAAGACAGAGTATGTTTAAAACATCATGAAACGTATGAGGGTACGTGTCGGGAGCGCGACCCATAGAAGCACATGTAAAAAAAAAAACTTACCGCATTATTTTTCTCTCTTCGCAGAGACCTAATGGAAGCGGCTGGTTGTTAAAAGTTAGTGAGCGCTTTCAAAAAAGATGTGACAATGTATGCTAAGTCCTTCCGAAGGCTAGGCATTTTAAAAGCGCTGTTGCAACTGTGCGTTGCGAAGCGAGACACGCCACTGAAAGGGCTGTACTATTCGCGTGGCTTTTCTCCGAATTCTGCAAGCTTCTCTTGCTGCCTAACATATTACTGCATGCTCAACATTTGCTTACTTTTACTGTCGTTCAAACTACGCAGCCTAGACAGAACTGCATTTTAAAAAATGTATGGGGGGGGGGGGGGGGGAGGACAAGCAGCACAGATGGCCGCCGGCCCCAATCTACGGATACGCCAAGTTCAAACTAAGACGAATTTCCTTCCGGATCACCGAAGTCTCTTCATAGCTATAACCAAAGAAAAACCTTCTGCTGAATAAAGAGCTTTACCATGTGTAACCATGTTTCAGCTATTGCTTCCCACTAGGTTTAACCGAAGCTAAACCACAACCAACCACAGCCAAACCTTCAGCGCCGCGAGGCACGCAGCTGAAGGTCGGCTGAAGGTCAAGCTGCAGCATGTGCGAAACGCGCCACAGCTAGCTCAGTGATGCTTTCCCTTCAAAATCCGTTTCTTATCTCAGGCAGAGGCGAGCGCGCGGTTACTTCGGTTTCGGCGGCGGCGACTGAGTGACATAGCTGCTGTGGCGGAATCAAAGAAGAACACAATGTCACTTACGCTAGCGTCTATGCGCGAGCGTGCTGGCTCGGACAAATGTGGCGCTTCGTCTTTATTTTCAACGACTGTCACGTGGCTTCTCCTTGGTTCAAGGCCAAACGCGCGCACATGGCGAAGCTGCGGAGGGGAGTAGTAAAAAGTTTCGCTTTTAAAATGAGCCAACGCTGAGTAAGTGATCGGTTATCTAGCGTTAGGTATAGAAATCTACTAATATACACCAGGCAGAGGCAGAATACGTGCAAAGCAATTGTTCAAATACAAGTAGCGCCTTCTAGTGAATAGATTCTGAACTAATCTGGCCATACCAACTCTGTTTATATCCGTATCACATGGCGTATATCCACCTTTGGAGTATACGGTATACTCCTTTGTTATATCTGAAATGAATGCTGGGAACCAAATTTAGATAGAAACATACACAGCATAAAACGACGAATCGTTTGACACCATCCGAAACGACCTGCGACAAGCGGTTCGGTCGTTGTGGCCGTTTGAAGATCGCCGTACGGGCAAGGTTTGGGAGAGCAAAGGTAGCCGGTGTGAATCTTCCGCGTAGACTGCAGCTCGAGTAGAAATTTTCTGCTGCGTGACCCGACGAATCGTTTGACATGCCCTCGGACTTTCTATTCCAAACGGGCAGCCCACAAAGTTATTACCAATAGGGGCCCAACCTCGATGCCCGCCAGATGGCTCTTATATCGAAACGAATAGGTCTGAATTGCAGCGCCGGAGTACCGCCGCTACGTGCCTGTTGCTGCTGTGCAACTGCCGTGTAGTCAAGTGGTAAAGTTTACTTTTGGTCACGTGATATCGTTCCACCTTGGTCGAGTGGTTTATATACGTTGTTGCTATGCGTCGACCGTGCTAAGTTGCCATTTTTAAACAATGGTACACATGAGCTTCTGTTGCGGAAAACATGTCCTTGAGAAACGTAACCAGTAGAGCTCACGCTTTCAAAACTAAGGCAAACGTTTAAGAGTTCGCGCAGTTCAGATATGAGGTTTCATTGTCACTGACATTACTGTATGACCAGTTTTCTTTATGAATTCATTTTTCTTGTATGGTGCGCCTGACTACAGAAAAGATTTTGATTTTTGATATATTCTTGCAGCCGCATATTTTTGACCGATATGCAATACACGTTCATGCTTCTTATTGCGAACTGCGTTCTTTCCTAGACTCACTAAAGCAGCAAGCAGGTTTCGTTCACTGCATTTGCTTACTGCCCAGTTTGGAGAAAACGTGAAAAAGAAAGCATTTTTCAATGATTTATGTTTTTCCCAGACGCTTTATTTCTAAAATTATAGATAAGTGATTATTCACGGACAGTTTAATTCTGCAGAACGGATGTTCCTGGTAAAGGAGTTTGCCAGCCTGGCCAAGCCTCAACACTTTTTTTTTTTCTCTGCATGCCTTACTCAAGCTAACCGACGTCTATTTATGACTGAGAAGGAAATATCTAAAGCATGCGCATCTCCACAATAAATAAATAAGTAAATAAAATACGAGTTGCAAAGAGTTCTCATTTCTCTAAACCCTTTTCATTTCCTGTGTCCTTCACGAATAAAAGTGCACGCCGCGTAAGGTTCCTCCCAAGAGAAGCGGGCTGATGGACTGGGGATGGAAGTGATGTCTGCATAGAGAGAGCAGCAACAGCCACACAGCGTCGGAGGCTGAGAGGGCAGGCAAGCTTTGGCGGCCCGGCAAGAATCGAGCATGTGAAACAAGAAGCAGGCTGAGAGAGACGTGGGAGCTGTCGTCGGCTGCGTGACAATGGGTTGTTTCAACGAGCCCCCGCATGCTCGCTCGCCGAGGACGCTCTTCGTTCTGGGTCTCGCATGGTGTTCCCTCGGAATGTCACCGAACTTGGTTTGAATGCGCTACGAACATTAGCTGCGGATCTTCGGAGAGGAACAAGAGCGAAGATTGCTGGCTCTGGAAGCTCTTTAGACGACTCTGCCCTCGTTGCCTTTTGTGGCCCCCGCGCCGTCGCTGCTGCATTCGTGCCCCTCTTTCATTTCTCCCGCGCCCAGCGCAGAAAAGTCGCGTGGCGCAAGTTCCGTAATAGCCCGGCTCTTGCGGGATCGCGGCGGAAAGCGTAGTTCGTCGGACAAAGCGCGCGCATTTCTAGAAATTCTGCGCCTGGCTCCGGCGGTCTCCTTTATTGTGTCTTGCGTTCATAAGCTGTCAGCGCCTCTTTCTTTGTCGTTGGCTGCTTGTCAGCGCGTTTCGGTACACTGGCTGCTGCAGGAATGCGAGTCCAGTAGTGGGGTGGAGAGAACCCTGAAATACGGCGATAAAAGTCCTGAAAAGTTGTGCTTGGAACATTTTCTCCCCAATTCTAATTTTGTGGAAAAAAAATATAGAAAAATTTTATTAAGCATAACACTGCTATTTTAACGCTGCTTTTTAAATGGTTGCAAAATTAAGAGTTGTATTGACCTAAGTATCGGATTTCAATTTCCCTTGAGGATTTCTGATATATGATTTCTGATATATATATAAAAACATTTATTCCTTTCAGTTTATATAGATATTCGGCGGTTCTCTCTCTATCTCTGTCGCTATATATATATATATATATATATATATATATATATATATATATATATATATATATATATATATATATATATATATATATATATATATATATATATATATATATAGAGAGAGAGAGAGAGAGAGAGAGAGAGAGAGAGAGAGAGGGCACGCACAAACACAAACAGGCAAGCACACACACGCAAGCACAATTTTGAAAAGAACACAGCCAGTAAATAAATTTTGCCTTAAAAACATTATAGAGCACGTCGGTTGTTAATACAGTAGACTAAAATAGTATGTACACGATGACATTTAACATGCATGCAAAATAAAGGCGGCGGGGGGAGGGGGGGGGGGGCAATACCCGAAAGTTTCTTATAGTGAAGCAATCTGCTCCTATTAGATTATCCAACGAATCAAAGAGTGCATTTTTAAAGCTATTTGAAATTATGCTAATAAATTGTCAACTTTCCGAATACTTATTTAATAATTGGCCTGAGGTTCGCATAGGGCCTGCCGTGCTTTTCTTCGACGACTACAGCAAAAATAAACTACCGCAATTCACTGTGGTTGGGCCAAATGCGAGTTGGGTGCCCTAGCTCATCGGTCCTCACTTCGGTTTCGGGTCGCGCATAGTCGTTATCATACAGCCGTAAGCTATCGCATTAAGGGATATAACTTCCAACAAAGATGTGAAGTCCCACTTTTACCTATAGTCTCAAGAACGTGCCTGTATAGCCAGACAGTAGCGTGTTCGACTCGGCATCAAAGCTGCTAGTCGGTTCGATTCCTATGCATGTCAAAGGAGCTGCTCAAGTCGTCAGATTCCGCTGGCAACTTCAAACACAAAGAGATCGGCAAAATTGATGAACTATGATTCTTGTGCTAGAGAACACAAACAGGCCGCACACGGACGTGGCGTACTATCCTTCCGGGATCGGTATTTAAGGGATGAAACGTCTTCGGCAAATCGACGTGTGTCATTGAATGCCCACATTAACAATGCTCATACATGACCCCTGAGACTAGACGACGCGGCAGGGTTAGGGCAATTTCAGCGAACACTGCATTGATGTCCGATCTCGATTGCTACAGCACGTGCTTAACTGCCACCCATTTTATGTCTTGTTGTATGGTTTTGATTCATATATCTCTTGCCATCCGTCGCAAAATACAATTTTTCTTTACCTATTATAGGAGCGCGAGACTCGTCCGATATAGACAGACACACGTGAGAGAAAGAGAAACGTGAGTGCCACCGCCGAGTAGTCACACATCCTCGGAACTGCAGATTTATCTATTTCCCGCGACCCGCCGTGCGTTCCGAGGGGACCGGCGCTGCTGGGTGCGGATAGGCCCAGGAATCGGAGCCTCTACTCGGTGGTCATAGATGCGGTATACTGTATTTTTGTCGAGACGCCGAAGTCAAGATTAGTGTACCATATTTCAATAGGCAGTATATCTTTAATTCCAAAGTAGTGAAGAATTTCATTGTGCGTCTTGCACGAGTATTTTCACAATTAGCGAATACTGGTGCGATTATTTGATTTGTATTCGACTCTTATTCGCTACTCTCTTTAGCTACACTTTTCGTACACTATTTAGTTTGGAAAATTGCTACATCGCGCACCTCTAGATATTTATGCCGTTCTTTAATTAGTGTGACACATGCTTTGTTCGTAGTAAAGAACATGGTATACGCTAATACATCAAGCAGATTAGGGTGTTGGTGAACTATACGAGGTGTCCATTTAAATATGAACAATCCGCTGAACAATACGCTGCAGTTTTTTTTTGTTCACCGAGGTAATCAGTTTTATTTAATATATAACTGAATGTTTAAATATTCGCTTTAAGAATGAAACTAAATATAGCACTTAAACATAATGTTAAAAGTTTTGGGGACACTTAATTCGCCTTTAAAGGTGGGTTCAGATGAGCGGACAGTATTGATGATGGTCCACGCGTGTCATTTCGCTCTGCGTGAAAGTGACACAAACGTCACTGCTTTGACCTTCATTGATCGGGTGCCGCAAATTTTATCGTTCGCGGATCGCGCGCCGAACGAAAAAGGCCGGCGCCTTATTCAGTTCACGCGTTTGGCTGCGGACGGGCTTTCTTACGGCTTTACCGCCTTGCTCGCATGGATAGCTATCAGTAATAAAGTCGGTTTTGCTCCGTGTGGGATACCATAGAAATTCTAAGTATTACCATATTATAGTAAGAAACTCTATGTGAGAAACTATAGCTTCGGCGCGGTATTCGCCGCATTTCAAGTTCGAGCGTAGCCTTTTGTTTCGTCCCTTCTCCGCGTTCTGTTTAAGCGTTGTTCTCTCCGTGTCGGCTTGACTGCGTCGATGCTAGTCTTGAAAGTGCGCGCGTCCCTGAATAGCTGCTTTACTCTGCTGTTTATGTTCGTTATGAGGGAAGCGTAAAGAACACCGCAGTGACGAAGCGGCTGTCATGTTTTTAGCGTTCGTTGAGAGCAGCCAACCGATATGGAACAATAAACACTCTACCTCCCCAACGTAGTGTCTCAAGTTCACCTCGGAAATGAAGCCACCACACCCCGAGTCAGCACTGCGCACAATCGTATACGTAAGAAGAAGAAGAAGAAGAAGCTACGTCGGCTTTGCTTATGCAACCTACCTGGTTTAACTAAAGCTAAACCCGAGCTAATTTTTGAATATAAAGGCAACTGTGCAGTATTTCAAGATACATTTTATGAACATAGTGACAGAAATGCTCTACATTTTCGATGCGTAACAAAATTTATTTTTATAACTCTGTCTTGCGCTCACAAAAATATAAAAAGACTGCCATAGATTACCAATGAGGCGCGTTTTTGAAAAAAAAAAAAAAACTGGATGCTTCCAGCTGAAGAATCTGCAGTTATACTGATTTTTAGCTTCACGTCAAAGGAATGTGGGCAAAAAAAAAAAAAAAAAACTACGTTCAAAAATTCTTTCCCAGAAAACCAACATTTCTGGTATGGCAAGAGAAAAGCTATAGTGGATGCCTCCGGGCTAATTTAGACCCTCTGTAATTATTAAAAATGCATTAGCATCGCACAGCTGAGCGGAAGTTTTACATCGGATGCCCATTAAAAACCGGCCGGTTTGTAGTCTATCTCGCGACCTTCGCTCAGCTGCCGAAATTTAGCTCCAGCCACCGTGAGCTACCCGCGTCTCCTTAGAGCAGGCCACAGCAATCTAAGATGTCCGGAAATAAATTTTCCCTCCTTTTCAGAAAGTGAAAATGACACGATAGCTTTTCTTCCCATGCTCGGCGTCGGCGATGAAACTAAAGATTTAAAACCCTCCATTTCTTTCCCTCAGTGTTCCACCTTTGTAGCTGCATTCCTGTTCTCCAATCCCAGGATTGGCTCCTTGCGTACGTCAGCTGGTTTCGTGAAAGTAACGACAACGAAGAAAGTGGCACTGCGCACTATTTTTAATCCTGTCTCGGCCCTCTGTCGTATTTTAATAATATTCCGATTACTGCCGCTTTGGACCGTTCCTCTGCTTGCGTAGTTTTTAAGCGCGCTCCCTCCTCTGCCTGCCTGTCGCGTTATGCAAATTATATTTCGCTCCCTGCTTTTCACTGCGCTATTCGGAAATTACCTCGACATTTATCGACGTCGCTGCGTCTTGGGGGCGGCAATTTTTCCTTCATGACGATAGAAAAATCAAATAATGGCCATGCGCGTTTTCCTAGTATAAGTTTGTGGCTATGCATTTGTTTTAAATATTATCGCGCATGGCGAAACCTCTTCCTAGTAGACCGCAGCAGCTTAAACTGCCTCCAAGCACAGGCAGTAAATTGCGAGAGTACGAGCAGGTTTTTGTCGTTAAATAGCTTCTGTTCGCACAGTTGCGCGTTGCACTTTCGAAGCCCCCTAACACCGACACAGTTTTCAGCGGGCACGACCTTTCAATTTTGGCACCGAGAGAAGTGCAATTTGTCACGCGACGAAATTAGTATAAGTGCCATTCGAAAGCGCGCTAACTGTAAGCGCACCTTTCTTACTCTTGTTTTCCACGTCGAAAGAAGGGGCGAAGGCTGATGGCGTTTCTTTCACTAGTCTTGTGGATGTTTCAGGAAAGGTTGGAGCAGTCGAAAGTAGTAGGGTGCACGCGCTTTGACCGTGTAGATTTGCATCCTTATAAAATAAAAAAGCGGTTCACAAATGATTTTGCTGCTATGCCGAACTCTAGCAAGAAGCGTGGTCTGCCTCAATGAGCATACTTAGCAGATAAGTTTTACTTTATAATTTTTGCAATCATTATTTTCCTTAAAATTAAAACAGCATCGAATAGTAACGACATCTACAGATGGAGATTGCTTAAGCTTCAGCAGTTGTGCCACAAAGAATTGCATTCCCTGTTGAATACTGGTTAGGCAAAATGTTTTATTGTGTGCTATTGTTTATATATTTTGAACTCCTTGCTGTGTACCGGTCTTAGCGAGTAACCGCGACCGCCCATCAGACCATGTCTCCCTGGAAGGCCCTAGGTCTAGCTAGCCGCAGTCCAGCTGGCCTGGGACGCCGCCGGCCAGCAATGTCTGCTGGCCTTCGTCTGTTTAATGTTTCGTCTGTTGATGTTAATAATGTTTTATAGGCTAATAATTTTACCATTGGTAGAAGATAAGCGCAAATTACGACGAAGATAGCAGAAAGTTTTGTTAGCGTTGTTATTTATCCGCGTCAAGTACGTAGACCAGTTAAGAGTATTCGAGGTGTCAACACCAAGGTACTCAATGCAACTAAGGGATAACACAAAGGAACGGTTCAGGACGTAGTATGGAGTAGGGTAATTGTGTCATTTGTGGAGCGAAACATGGGAAGTTTTGTTAGTGTTTAATGCAATTAACCATTTATGACACCACTCTTACAAGTTTTGAAGATCAGATTGAAGATATTAATATCCGCAGTATTATTGCTAGGTAAGTCGTTGATGTACATCAAGAAAAAAAGAGGGCCAAGATCAGTGCCTTGCGGCACACCAGAAAGTACGTTAGAGAAAGGAGACGATTGGTTGCTGGCTTCTTAATCCGCTTGTCTTCAACTGGATACAGGATATCCTCGCTGACGGTCAGCAGTTTTGCTGACCGTCAGTGAGGATATCCTGTATCCAGTTGAAGACAAGCGGATTAAGATTTAGTTGCGAAAGTTTTATTGGGAGGTGTTTGTGAGGAACTTTATCCAAAGCCTTTCCGAAGGCGATGAAGGGGGCGTCGACAGATATGTAAAGGTCTACATTAATACTCGTGTCGTGTAGAAATAGCGCAAATTAGGTATCGCATGAAATTCCTTTTTAAATCCGCGTTGGTAAGGGGGAAATAATTTGATGGATTTAAGGAAATTTGTGATTTGTGAATAAATAATTTGCTCCATAATTTTGTAACAGGTGCTGATTAGTAGCATGGATCGGTAGTTAGTAGAACCTGGCTTAGGAACTGGAACAACCTTTCTCAATTTCCGATCATGAGGGGCGATTCTGGATAAAAATGCCTGCTGAAAAATGTGGAAAAAAAAAAAAAAAACAGTGATTACTCACTTGATGTAGTAGAACACTTTCGCATTGATTTTGTCGATGCTAGTTGAAGATGTCAATTTTAAAGTTTAGATTAGCTTCAAGATCACTTGGGGTGAAAATGGGATATCTGGTATGTTGGGAGTAGTTAAACGAGGAAACATGCTAAAGGTCATCGTCTGGTTCTCTTGTGAAAGTGGAAGAAAAATATATATTTAGGGTTCCCGCTACTTCTTCGTTGCAGACAGGCTGTCTTGTATGATCCACTATTGATGCTTATTTATCATTTCTCTTTGGGGCTAATCGGTTTCCAGAAATGCTTCGGGTTAGTACGAAGTAAGGTAGGCAGGATGGATATATAAAAGGACCGTTTAAATTGTGTAACCTCCGATTAGTAGTCTGTCATGCCCCTGGAGAGTTAGTACGTTTGGCTGCACTAAATTGTCTGTTTTTTCTGTTTTTAAGACGCTTAAGGGCAGAGACGGGAGGAACGACGCTCGCTAATGTTTATGAATGAAATATAGGCATCGATTAGTTCATGCATTTTAGATTTAAACATAATTCATCTGTGCTTGCCTGATCGCGCACAAAAATCGACAGATAAAATTCCCCAAAGCCTACTTAATTTTTCATTTAAATCTCAATAATTGCCTTTTTCATGTAGGGCGAACGTTACGGTAATTCTGGATGGGCGACTAAGTCTGGTTAGGCATGTACCATTGATTAATTCATGATGGCAGACTGCATCTAGGTATGACAGAGGTGAAATTCTATCGTCGAGGGTTGTTAGTACACGATCTAAGATGTTAGCAGAATGACGGGAATGCCTAGATGCTAAGTCAACAATGTGACACAATGTGAATATTAAGCACGTGCTAATAAAATTGCTTTCAGTATTATGCATGGAAGTGGTGAGGGCGAGGTTAGACCAAGAAATACCAGGGAACTTAGAATCATGGAATATAACGATAGGGGCATGTGGGTAGAAAGGTCCTATCGAGTTAAGTGCGTCATTGAACTGAGCACGAACGAGGGGTCGAAATCGGGGGGGGGGGGGGGGGGGGGACGATAGCATGCCCCCAGGATGATACGGGGGTGTACCTAATAACAGCATATGAACACGATTTCTAAAGAAGTGTTAGTGGCTATTCGGTGGAAATTAAATCAGGATGTGTAGCAAAAACACCACTATTCCGTCTGTTGTCACGGTTGACTGGGAAAATTTGCAAGTCTGGATCGGAAGGAAAAATATCCGAGCCACCTACAGATGAATTGAGGCATGTCTCAGCTAGTACTATTTAGTGATATTATAATCCGATGAATAAATGATATTACCAAGGATATCGTGTTTTGGCAACACGCTTCTTATGTTAGTGGAAAGGAAGGAGGGGTATTTCTTGATATTGTCGTGGTTGGCGGGCGCTAATTGCTATGTTGAACGAAGAACAACTTGTTTGCCGACGGGATCATAAACGTATGTGTCATCTCGTACTTCTGGTCTGTTGTGGCGAAGAGAGCTGCAAAAGCTTTGTTTCTAATATGGGAGTAATTACTCATTGACGTCCACCCAAGCGCAGCTGTACGGCTACAAAGGAAAGCTAAGAAGGAAGACTGCCCCGGAAAGGCGATGGCACCGGGCTCGATCCCCGGATCAGGACGAATTTTTCTTTAATTTCAGAGTTTCTGAGAAAGCTCTATAGTTTTCCTTGTAGCGGTATGGCTACGCTTGGGTGGACGTCAATGAGCAATTACTTCCTTATTACAAATCTACTCCCCCTTGGGAGATTCCCCTATAACATTAGATCAAAAGCTTCGTTTCTTTCAGAATTCGATCAGATTTTTTGGACTAAGTAAGTGGCCAGAGATAGATTTCTGGCGACATTTATTTTTGAGCGTTTGCTTTGCTTGCTAGCGGCGAGTAGTTTATCCTTAAAATGGGCAAACTTCATTGCAATTGGTCTAGGTTTACTCGCATCAAAGGACCCGAGCCTATAGGCACACTCTATGCCCATCGATTCAATGGACAGCTTCAAGTGTTCTTTGAGAAGGGCGACTGCTTTCTCCTCAGAGCTCGCCCATTTTTCATTGCACTCATCGTGCACTCCGTAGAACACCAGGTTTTTTCGCCGCGCCTTATTGTCGGTACTGTTAGCTCGAGCAGTTAAGTGCTCAATCTGACATGCGTTTGTCTCGAGTGTTCGAACACTTCCTATATCTGCTTTGATTTGCATTCTTCTTCAAATTTGGTGAATTCATCTTTGGTATCTAGCAGCATTTTCTCAATTTCAGCCTGCTTTTCACCAATGTTTCTGACTTCACCTAAGGACGTCGCCTGTTCCGTTTTTAGCTCAGTCAGAGCTTCTAATAAAGCAGACCGATCATCATTAACAAAGGCACTACTTATGGGAGAGCGCAGTAGGCAGGGGACTGACTCGATGTGGGGATACGGACAACGCTGCGGTAGAAGGAGCCGGTGGGCGGATGATAAACCGAGCGTCGAAGTTGAGACACCTGGGAGGCATCACTACGGTCCAACCACGTCGTTCAGCAGGCAAGCACCGAGCACAGATGCAATTCTGGTAGCTTAGTTGTCTACTCCGCAGAAGCAAATAGGCCAGGACTAGTAGGTGGGCAAAGAACAGTGGCGTGGCTTGGGATGAGCCGTTGTCATCGCACCCGTGCCGCCAAGCCCATTCGGCTGCCCTGCATAAGCAGATAGCGCTACGCTAGCCGATAACGGTTAGCTCAGAAGTGGAGTCTTCCGATTGGCAACAGCGTGTCTAAGCTCACGGATCAATGCCTCAACTCAGGACCATTGCGCTAAGTTTCAGCGATACCGTCTCCCCGCATTGCTGATTCGTGCACTTTTCTCATTTTTTTTTTCCTTTGGCCTACTACAACTTGTACTCAATAGTCAGCTAGTTGCCGCGCGAATAAAGACAGATAAGGATGCGCCGAATCTATTTTCTTTAAATCCATGATGACCTTTTTCAGTCATCATGGATTTAAAGAAAATAGATTCGGCGCATCTTTATCTGTCTTTTTGTTTCAAACCGTAAAGCTGAAGCTTAGGGCAACTGCGCGAATATTCTCCTATCCTCGGGTTTAAGAATCAAGAGTCTGCGTGATCGAAACGGCCTACGCGCAATATCTTTTAGTTCGTTTTCTGAGACTCTAGAATACTAGTGGGTTACAAAAACGCAGAACTGATCAGAAGTGGTTATTATTCGGTTTCCAGATCGGTATAATTGAGACGATTAAAGATGGTAAGCTTTCATGATCGTGAGCGCAAGCATGTGCACCTGGTGAGATCGCACGGTAAGATTTATTGCAATACATGCGATACGTGTTATGAGAGCGGGAAGCTCTTTTTTTTTTTTTTTTTGTCTTCACTATCGACCCTAATAGCACCACTCTCTTAGCAAAACACACGCTTTGCTGAGCAAGTCCAGCGACTCTGTTGTACACTCATACCCCACCTTTCAATTTAATACTCAGGCTGAGCAGACAAGGGCAAAGAAATCAAGGGCTCATCAGGGCATGGATGGTAAAAAAAAAAAAAAAGCGCCCTCGAAATCAGCGAAAGCAATGGGCAATGTTTGATATTTTGTCTGATATTTTGTCTGATATTTGTGGGCTTGATCAGCAAGTAGAAGAAAAAACAACCGCATGCGCAAATGGAATCCGAACCCACGATCTGCATACGTCTCGTGCTGTACATGTCAACTGAACTATGGCGGCGACTGCTTTCTAGTTTTCTGGTCCTGGAGTTTTTAGGCTGTATGTAACTTTGAGAGCGCCCACAAGCGCCGCCTTCCTCCAGGGCGGTGGACCTGATTACCGCGAGTGACACGCGGAACTTGATCGAACGGGCAGGTAGTGCCTTCGAGAAGGACTATGCGAGAGCATCGTACGAATGGGACAATTGCGCTAGAAAAACAACAACAACAACAACACGGACAATATAAAATGAATGATAGGACGCACGTACTGTCTTTCATTTTCTATAGTACATGTGGTTGTTTACTGCAGTTGTCCCATTCGTACGATGAACATCAACAACTAGCCCAGCTCACCACTCTACTCCACTAGGCGAGAACGGCGGCTACGCGAGAACGTGCTCTCTACGGAATCCATAGCGGAGGCCCTTGTTAAGACATTGAGCAGACTAAGATGGGGAGGAAAGGAGAAGATCAGAATTACGTGCATTTTAAAGGAGCCAACAGCCTCTGAAATCCAGGAAAGTACAGGAAAACATTTTGATTAGCTTGATATTGCGGTGTTTGTCAACGGGTAATAACTAACATTTTTGTTTTTTATCTGAAATAATAGATAGTACAAGAAAAGCAGGCACATGTCGCCAGTGTAATCCGTACACTTGGAAAAAAACTGGAGCGGACGGGAAGCATCTGCGAGAAACTGTGGAATCAACGAGGCAGCCGCTTTAACTGCATGCCTTCATTTTCATGTTTCTGCTCGTGCGGCGGCGAAGACAGGCCGGACCTTGTAGGATAAGTAGCCTGGAGCCATCGCGCTGACGACTGCTGTCGGCGTCCAAGAAGCAAGCTGGCCGAGGCCATTGGCGGCGATTTCTGCGGAGGCCACGCATCTGTTCTCCTGCGGCCTGGTTTGGGCGACGACTGGCGGGCGCCTGGCCGCGGCGGGCGTCGCGCGCCAGCTTGCGCGCGACGCGTACGCCCGCTTCCCTCCTCGCGGTCCCGATTCCCTCGTCAGCCCCAAACGAACATCAGCCGATCGCGCGCGCACAAATCAAACGCACACGAACTCGTTATCCTACACGAAAACAGTTTCAGTGCGTTTATGGCCTCCTCCCGAAGTCCCCACTCCCCACGCTCCTTTTTCGCCATCAGCCGCCAACTTTATGCTTCTACTTGGGGCCGGCCGCTTTCATGTCATAATGCCCCGTCTCCACGCTCAACTGATTCATTATGGGTGACGCTATGTGCGCGATCGCAACTTAGGGAGAAATGCAGGGCAAAAAAAAAAAACAAAAAAAAAAAGGGACGGAACGCTTGAATAGGCAAAGCAGGAAAAACAACGCCCGCAGAAAGAGGGGAAAAAAGGGAGCAAAATATAGAGAAGCAGCGAAGAAGGGCGGACATGAACGCGCTTACTCTTCAACACGGCCATAGAGGCAGGGAAATAGTAAGCATCGTGATTTTGCGCCGGATGCGGGCCCCGACCGATTCCGCGCTGTTTTTCCGCGCTATATTGTTTGCGCGTTTCAATTGTTTGTTTGCGGCTCGATACCGACCTCTTGTATTTTGATGGCGCGAGAGTGTGCCGCGCAGCTAGAGACGCCTCGTTGTTGCCAGCGTTTCATTCTGCGCAGACGCTGCCCATATCGTTTCCTCGGCGCTTGACGAGCGTCGCCGAGGAGAGGAAGCGTGCCAGGACACGCCGCGGTAATTTACGTGATTATTGAGGCTCCCCATTCGAGCATAGCGATTTACCCAGGCAGCGAGAAAAATCTGCCCGGAGACTTTTATCTTTATATGCATGTGTATAAATATCTGTAATATATATACGTCGAAGGAAGTAAATCTGGCACAGAAAGCGCAGGGAACTGAGCGAGACGAAGAAGCATCGCTGATTGCACTAAAAGCGCCCGCCAGACAGCGCAGGGTCTTGAATGCGTAAAGGCGGATGAAAATGAGACAGCAGATCAAGCTTTGACTCCCGCTGGCAGGTAGTACGCTACTTGTTTTCAACCTAAGCGCTTAACGCGGGAATCTGAAAAAGCGATCCTCTTAATGGCTGCGTACTGTACTTGCTTCTGGCAAGCTCAAAGTCCACAAAAAGGGGCGGCGTGCGCGTAATTTTCTAACGTGCTGTGTTCAGTAAGCGCCCCGCCAAGGATATAAAAGTATCAATGGAGGACAAAATAAACTACACGTAAATGATTGCAGGTGAATAAACATATTAGAGCGGTAAAGCGAAATTGCGCGCTTCCCTCTAATTTTAACTTCGAAATTTTGAACGATTTATGGGAAGACAAATAGGGAGGAGATTTTAGAGTTCCTTTTTTTCTGCGTGTGTGTCTACAGATACCCACAAACGTATTGCACTTGGAATTAAGGAATCCATAGGCTGCAGTTAATACGGAAATTCGGTTAGGAGGTTTCAACAAAGCATCACGCAGCCATTGCTCTTGCCCCGCAGATGTTAGCGAATTACCTCGGAACAGTAGGCTCCGTTTAGGATGGTCTTTTACTTGAAAAACACGAGTCTAAACCAAATGTGAACAGCCTGTTGAAAATGAAATACCTGTGGTCCAAAGCCGACATATCCTATGTAAATCGCTCAAACAAAGACCTATTGTATTACTGTAAAATTTACCCTTTTAGCTATTATTTGGATATAAGGCATAAATGCGTCTGTAAAGCAACAATAGTCAAGAATGCATCAAAAGGCTAATAGGACCACCTAGCCCGCTTGTCGAGATAGCACTCGTACAATTTGCCTCGGCATGTTGAAAAGCAAATGGAAGTATAGGACTCCGAGCAGGTGTCGCCCAAGGCTGTGTCCCCACGGTGTTTCCGAGGACAGCAATATGACACAATTCTGGCCGTGACAAAGGTGTCATGAAAACAGTCCACCGTCAAACAATTACCGCGAGAATTCGAAACGCGCTTGGTGCCACTTTCAGTGTCATCTGGAAATAAAACTAACAAATAACCACAGAGTGCAGATGCTACTCTTGGCTATTTCGTTTTTGTTTTTGTTTTTGCCTCCTGCACACCACGGAAGAGCGGGCTAATCCATTAGGAAGGCGGAAAACAAGCAGCGTTAGTGAGGAAGCCCCTTGTGGCTGCGTTAGAGAATTCCGCTCAGCCTCCGCAATGTGTGAGCTATGCGGTGGTCATCGGGGGACTGAGGCCGCCGAATACTAAGCTGCCAGTGACATCCACTGCCAAGCTCGGAATGAGTCGCTGCGGTTGGCTTCCCGCGGTCGGCTTTCCTTGTTTTGCCACCGGCCACGGCTATCACGTTCCGCCTGCTCGTGGAACACCGCGATGATATCAGAACATGATGTTCGCGGTGTAATTGCCGGACCCGCCTAACAATAACCCGAGTCAATGAACATCCGAATAATTCATGACACCGTCGCAGTGCATCAGCGATGCGGTCCGCGTCTGTGCCGATGCGGTGCACGTGTTTTCGCGTAATGACGCCTCCGACCGTACGTATAGACGCGGCAGGCACCCGGCCGAACCTCTTCCCGCATTGGTATGCAGGGCGCAGCGTCGCTCTGCAGAGACGTTAATGGTGCAATTAGTGTGAAGTCCATGCGGCAGACGGTTGCTACCAGAACGGTCGGTGCCAAATAGGTTCAAAGGGAGGACGCAATTGTGCTGATGCGAGACCACCGTCCATTGGCGATCGGTGCGCAGTTGGGGCCAGTCAGGCCGAGAAGCCTCCGGAATCGACAGTGCGCTGTCGTTCACTGTAGCGCGCTGCCGGTTCGAGTGGCATGAGCAGATGCATCGCCGTATCAACGTTAAGGTTTAAACATCTTTGCTTTCTTCTGCTCTGTCTCGCAAAATTATCACAGGTGGCATTTTTTTTTTTTTCAAGAATTTTATCTCTCTGACAAAAGAGCAAAACGACGATGCTTATGAAAGTGTCCCTACACCGTCTTGCGTATCTTATTCTTGTATTTTCGTGCAAATGAGCAGTAAAATTAACGAACAAAACGTATTGGCGCGCAATCAACATTATGCGATGACGATGCGTTAGCATTATTGCCCCTTGAATTGCTTCTTTATGCTTTAATTTGCCTTTGCATCTGTTATCCGTCTTCTTCTGCTTCACTTTGAAATACCCATCTAACATCCCGGCTTGCAACGTCCCTCTACGAACAATCACTACCTCGAACTAATACAACCACTAATAATACCCACAACTGTAATTGGAACCATTATATCACTCTAAGCATTAGCAGCTAACTAGTATGCTAATTTAGAATCTCGCATTTTATATTACTAGCGTCAACTAGTACTGCTCCGGAAAGTACAACTACTAATTAGTGCTGACACCCAATCACGTCATACTACAGCTACCTGTACCACGTGTCTGTAATGTAATCACACCTCAATTTATGATTCCACCTCTCGTATCCCCTATACATATTCACGGGGCCATAACACAACACAAGTACGCACCTACACACAAACGATAAACACCGGCTTTTCTTCACAATGGGGATCCTAACGCGAACACAATAAAAAGAAAACGCTCTTGTCGGGTTGAAGGGTTTCGTTTGGTGCATAGCGTTTACCGTAACAAAACGACTCAGGCTACGAGGGACGCCGTAGTTGAAGGACATTCTGGAAATTTCGACACATAGGATTCTTTAACGTGCACTGACATTGCACAGTACATAGGTGCCTGGCATGCTTTTCGCCTCCATTGAAAAGTACCTGCCGCGGCCGAGGTTTTGGCCCCACGTCCTAGGGTTCAGCAGTGTAGCTCTCTAACCGCTGAGTCACCTTAGCGGGGATCGGTTTAAATGTACGGAACAAAGTAGCCCTAACGATGAAAGCCTTAGCGTTCCACCCTTCTCTCATTCTCCTTTACGCCTCTGCGCAGTTATGCAGGGAGTCCATTAGAACTGACTGAAACTTCCGGCAGGCTGCTTGCGCTGTGGTTTTTGCCACAGAGCATAGCATTCTAAGGGTCTTCGCTCGTGTTTAATCAGGTCAGGGGTACAAAATGAGGCATGAGACAGGAAAGACGGCAGGAGTGTCGGCACTAAGTACCTATATAAACCAGCTCTGCCGGCAGTTGGCATGCTTACAGAGACAATGTGACCAAACGCTCCTTTCGGGAGCAGTTTGTGGGCAGCATATGAACACGGTAAGTTGCTGCAGCAAACGGAGATAATGACATAATAACAACGCCGGCAGCTACACTTGAGCTGAGAAACTCGATGGTAAAGAAAGACTGAAATAGTGTCTGGTAGACCAGCAATGGATGACGAATGGAAGTTAGGGCTGCTGTAAACGTCCTCTCATTTATGTTTCGAGAGAAGGTGGCTGCCAATAATATTATGTGCGTATTGTTTCGGCAGCATGAAACAGCCATGTACAAACAATATGCGTGTTAATGCGACTTAATTTCAGCTTTGAGATGGCAAACAGTTACATGTCACTACATGGTCTTTCAATCGCAATCATCAATAACATGCGCTCTCAGCTGAGTATCCGCTGTGCCTTTTCCGACTATTATCTTCCAGTACTGCTGGTTTGGAACGCATATAGTGTGGACAGACTTCATCAGGCTTGCGTAGACCGCTCCGATTGTGCTCTCCGGCTCAAAAGAATAAACAGTGCTTGCACGTAAGTGCGCCCACTGCTGTAACGCACCGGCTCACACAATCACTATCACCATATTTCGTGCACGGCAGTCAGTTACTTTGTTCCTAAGCGCGCCGGGCGAGCTCCAGACGCGCGTAGCTCTCTCACGGCCGCAGGCATCCTCTTCAGCGTCGCGCTCCAGCGGTGTTGCGAAAGGCGCCTATGCTCCCTCCCGCGCCGTCGTCGCCGCTCGGCCAAATTGAAACGGGCGGACGCGGAGGTTCATTAGCGTGCGCTGCCGTGGTGTCACCCGCGAGGCACGCGTGCGCGCACGCGCGCTCCAGGCGCGAACATCGGCGCACGCACCTGCAAGCTGATTAAATCCTCGGGACCTCTCTTCAGCTGATGACGATCGATCCGATTCGCTCTAGCCGATAAAGCCACGCGCGCTCGCGCACGTTTCGGAGAGCGCGCGATGCAGAGAAGCGGGAGAGAGCGTGAGAGAGACTTGGAATTCCATTTGCACTCGGATCTCGCAATGCGACTTGGCTCGTGTAAGACAACGAAGAAGAGCGCGAAAATGAAACTCAACAGTCGATAATACTCTCTCGCTCCGAGCGAAAAAGAAAAACGCCTGCCTCAGGCGTACTGGCATAGGAGCCACTCTTCGACGCTGCAGTTGACGCAGCTTTCTTATGCTCGTCTAAGGGACACGGCGGGAAAACGATCCACGTAGGTTATTCTTTACTTTCATCCCCCCCCCCCCCCCCTTCCATCCTTCCTCCGCTTTTGGGTTCAGCGCGACGTTTCTTGTTTTCTGCGTTGAGCCTCCCTTGTTGCCTCTGTACTGCGGTGCGTTTTTTGGCATCTCCTTTGCTTTTTTCTCTTGCTCTCCAGAGCAGCTTGCTTTCTTGCGTTGTTTCGGGCGGCGACAAAAATTGATTTCGCGAAATCTAGCTCATTCGTTTTAATGCTCGCGAAAAGAAAAGGGCAGATAAGAGTAGTCAAATTTGCTTTCCACGCCGTTCGCTTCTCGCTACGCGGCGACTGCATATTTCTTGATTCGCATCGAGATAGGATCGAAAAACAGAGCGTGCGCATATAATACGCACCAAAGGTACACGCGGTGCTGCCAACTTAACCACACTTTCCCCCCTTATTCCTGACAGCGAAATGTCGGCAACAAACAGCCGGTGAGCAGAGCGTAGGGTGTGTTCGAAGTAGGCGAGATGCGATCAGAGTTATTCAGTGTCTGGGCCCTTTATACACCTTCGTACGTCACACTTAAGCTTGACATCGGCGATAAAGTAATCACACTGGTGCGTTACCGTATTTAGTTTTTTTTTAATACTTTCTAATTACACGCTAACGCCATAATTATTTTGGCATTACTGCTCCTCGAATGCTCCGGAATACTGACAGATAAACAGTTGGTTCGAGGAATTTCGTGCTTAATTTATTACCTGAAGCAATTACGCGCGTTGAGTTATATTACCCAATGCTCTAGATTGCCGCAAGAATGCATGGTTGCTTATTACAGCGAACGAGTTTGCGTGCAGCTTTCGTGCCACACCTCAAGTGCACTCGTGACTGTGTTAGTTAATGCGGCCACAAGCTGCAATGAACACCCCCCACGCAGTAGACCAACAGTTTGCAAGAAAAATGCACCAATGTATAATAAAGGAAGGCTGATCGAAAGACGAGAACCACGGTCGAGAGGGAATTCGAAGAAAACGGGCCCGCGTGCACAGAACAATAAAAAAAAAAAAAAAACCATCTCCTCTGGCGTGGTGAAATAAGGAAGGAAACTTTGACGTAGCCTTGACAAAGCTCCGAATTAGGGAAAGTGCTCGACGCGTGCCCAGGCGACAAAAACAAGACTACTATCCCGCGAATTGAATTCCACCGAGCGACATCTTTTCTCGACAGGGAATGCACACTTGAGCGCGCAGCGGTTCTGTGCGCGTGAGACGGCACACAATCACAGATTTGGAGCCCCAGGCATTCTAGGTGTTCTGCGCTTTTATTTCTTATCCCGACTCGAGAACGGAGCCAAAAACAAGCGAGGCAGCAGAGGAGAAAGGGGCAGGAAGCAGCGTACAGGGCTTCCGTTTGCTGCCCGCGGGCCACGCATGGTTGCCAGAGGAGGTGCAGAAGGGGGGGGGGGGGGGGGGGCTCAGGCTGGCACGTCCGATCGCTCGCTCAACTGATCTGCGATTCGCTCTTAATTTCTCGACGCTTCCCCGGTGATGAGCAGGCGCGGGGAGCAGCCTAGACGCGTGAAAGGGGGAGCCTCCGCCACAGGTGGCGCGTCGCCGTGGCGCCCGTCTTCCTGGCTCGTTTTCGCCGCGGGCGGAAGCCAGCGCGCGTTTGCATTTTAAAGGCCTCGTCGAGGGGAGGCAGTGCCATTTATTACCGTCTGAAACCCTTTGAGCACTCTTTGACGGGAGGGCGCATGAGGCAATTGTTACGCAATCATAACGGGCCAAGCCACAAAGGCGCCACCACTTGCTCCCCTTGCGCAGCTGGAGTGGCCGATTGTGCGCCCTGATTGATGGCTGTCAGTGGCGCCGCACAACCCCTTCCCTGCGCCTCTGCTGTCACGCGCGCCTTCCCTCTTGCTGTACCCTTTCCTCCTCGGTCCCGACAGCATTGCGATGCAAGAAGCGTGATGGACGAGACCGCGGGATCCACTGATTTCCCGGTCGGGAGTCTCCCGGCGCTCTGCCCTGCTCTGCCGCAGGTTTTTCTCCTTTGTGCCCGGCGGCTGTCTCCTCTTCTTATCGGGGAGACATCTTGCGGCTTCTTCTCCATCATTTTTTACACATGTTGTGCTCAACATCACCTGACACCATGTGCGGAGAAACAAATTTATCATGAGCGTCAACTGCAAAGGGAGGGGTTATTTGTAGGCGCCTTAGGGGTGCACCTCGAACGGTCACAGTAGCAGGTCGAAAATTGTAATCATGAGCAAAGCAGAGGAGAAGAAATTGCACAAAGATAGATTTCTGCGTATGTGTTGCAATGCGTTGTTATGGAACTGCATTTTGGAACCGATGATTCCGATTTATTTCTTCTCCTCTCCATTTTGCCTTTGTCTCTTGTCAGGTCAAGGCTGAGGGATAGCTAGAAATTTCTGTCTTCAGACGTGTTTCATTTTCTAGCGACTATTCATCTCATTATCGTTGCAATTTCTCCACACTTTTTTTTATAAAATATTACATACACCGCTCACTGCCCTATGTCAAGATTTTTCACTCCTGACATAGGGCTGCACAGATTATGACATTTACATCTATTTTCTTCAACGCGAATTGTACTTTAATGTTATTGCAGAAATTTTTATTTGTTTTATTTTTTGTTTGTTTTACTGCAGTGCGCATGTCCATAGCTGCCTCGGGCGTTCAGGTTCCTGGAAGTGATGTCATCTAATTAATCGGTTGCTCCCCTCAGGTGCTTCCGTCGTGCTCCTCCTTTCGCCTGCAATATGTGCAGCTGCAAGAACCCCAGGACACCCTGCTCCCGTTGGTGAAAAAAAAAAAAAAGATCCAGAGAAGCTGCTTATACCTCCTTCGTGTTTGCTTTTTCCACCTCATCTAAGAGTGGGTCCTGCGAGACCACAAACCGCATCATTACGGGTCACGCCGGTGGTCAGGAGAAAACTCCCTCGCGTGCTCGACCCTGCATGCCACGCACTGAGAGCGCCCAGCAAGTAATGCACGCTGCCAGTGGTAGAGCGGGGGCCACCAGTGAGTTTGCGGGAGACTCAATCATACGAGTTAGATTCATGACCCGTCAGGTGGTCAGAGACAAAATGATACTCGTTCATGGTGATATATTCTTTTGCTCGAGTTTTTCCCGTGTCTCCGAGTTTGCGATCGGCAGTTGGTTGGTTTCCAAATGAAACTTTCGCGTTTTGGAAGTGGGCAGGGGGGCGCGATGCTCACAAAAAACAGGGTGCATGCACAGCGTGCAGACATCTAGTGGTCACGCAACAAGGAGCTTTTTTTTTTTTTTTTTTTTTTGTACTTCGACTGTTTTCAAGGCCCTAGCTTTGCTTGCAGGCTGCAAAAACATAGTCAAGAGATATTTCTTCGAGACAGTCGCTGCACTGAAAGTAAGTCTGGATGCTCTGCCCAGCATTCGCACGTTTGCTTCCCGGTGTTGAAGGATAGCGTATGGATGATTTACGTTTCCTGCAGGCGGAAGCCATGCATGGTTACAGAAGGTAAAACAAGTTTAAATCCTCTATCATTTGCAAGGACTCACTCACCTTTTCTAAAACGCTTTACTGACCGCTTTTTACAATACTTCGTATAGGGCAACAATATTTTTTTCAGCATGCTTTGAAAGGTTCCTCCCCTGTTAACTGGGATAAAAGCGTTCTTTGGCACGTGTGTGTTTCATAAGTCTACATTCGGAAGAGATCACGCGTCACCAAAGGAATTCGGTTTGCGGAAAGCATGATCTTAATTATGTGTTTTATACTGAGCCTTTTTTTTTATACCCTTGGACTGATTGGTGATTTTATTATATTTTGTTTTATTTTGCTGGTTTCTTGTCTTCTGTACTAAGCCTATGGCATCATTTCAAAGCATAATGCAATGCCGCTGATCTTTTTCTCCTTCTGCTTGCACAAAACGTTTAAAACCCAATAATTGTTTTAAGCACAACAATGTTCCACAAGAGCTGGTTTGGTACTTTTGTTCCTTTTACAACAAAAAGTCGATTTATATATATATATATATATATATATATATATATATATATATATATATATATATATATATATATATATATATATATATATATATATTTGCGTATGCAACAGCCTCAAACATTCTGACATTTTGTTCATGGGTTAGCATTAGGCCGTTTAGTTGAACGAAAGCATGGTGGGCAGTGATGTCGTCTTTCGGTGACTGAACTCCGAGGAAGCAAAAAAAAAAAAAAAAAAAAAAGATATAATAAAATTCGGCAGATGCATTTAACACTGCTTACGTGCATGAATGCGAAATAATTATAGTCTCGCGGGGGAAACGTTTTCGAGTGAGTTTTTCGACGTGTATTCACGTTCTGTCTCCTGGTATTGTATTCGGCTTGCGTGTCTGCATATTCACGTAGACTGCAATGCTTCACATGGCGTGTAGTTAGCCGTAATCTCCGAACTGAAACTTCGGTTTGAAGGCATACAATTGCAAGCGCATAAGTCGTCGGTTCGAGTCGCGCTGAGACTCCGACTTGACCAGCATATGTGTGTTATACACTATGCGAGAAATCGATTTGCACTGCCCCGAACGCTATTCGACGAGTGGTTGCATCATAGTTTTGATAAGGATGACGGGTAAACTGCCGCCACATGAGATCCATCAGCGGGGCACATATATTTATAGACAAACGACACGTATAGGGTTTTCCTAACTTGGTAGTGGCCTCGGTCATGGATGGGTCTGGATGCATTCAGTGATTCATCCTGGATGCTCGACATACCGTGTGCTTCGTACGACCACTCGATGACGTCACCCTTTTTACTAGCCATCTCCGGGATTGTATAATCATCTCTCCATCTCAATGGCGAATGATGCCGGCGGCTTTCATCGTAATTTGACATAGAGCGCATTAAAAAAAAAAAGAAAAACATCATACCACAGTTTTGGCCCCGAGCGTGATTCAAGCTTTCGCGGGACGAATATGGCGTCACTGCGCAACTGTCTCGACCACTCGGCCATCGTCGCTTTTTTTCTTTCATTTCCTGTTAACAATGAGCAATGCAATGGCGCAAAAGTCTCAAACTATAACACCCCGAAGAGCGCTAGCAAAAGGTAAGGCTTCACAGAGTTTCAAATACGCTTTGGGTAAGCCAACTCGGTCAAAACTGGCATCCATTCAGGTCCTTCCCTTTGGGAATTATAGATGGCGGTCAGGTAGCTTAGCCTTTCAATGAAATCCTCCCTCGCGGAGCGAACATCCACCTAAGCGTGTCTCGCAGCCATTCTCGTTTTCCACGCACTGTGGAGGCATAACAACATGAATAAGTCTTATGACACACCCCCTTGTATATGGACAGACAGGAACCGTATACCATATGGTGTAATTGGAAAGTCCTTTTTTAAGGAGAATCCTCGCCTCGCATTCGGCCCCCTCGGGCTCCGTATGACCAATGTACGCGGTAAGTCAAGAAGCGCTAGCTCTCAGAGCCATTACCGTTCTGTTGTGCTTTCAACTTCCATTATCATTTCAGCCGTCAAATCAGTTATTTTGTGTACAACGCGCTGCAAAGTACTGAGCGTGCTACATCTGATTCGTGCGGTCCCACAGTGGAAGACAGCATGTCTCCTCTGGAATTATCTTTCCAAAAGAATGTCACGCAAGCTTTTATTTATCAGTGGACTGCCCGCGGACTCCAGTCAAGGATTTAAGATATTCGGCTATATCTGCTAAAATCACTTCCCCATTCCTGCTATTTGTGAACTGAAACTGCCAAAAATCTGGCGGGGGTTACAAGGCGTTTGCAACACGCTCAACAGAACCAGCCAAGTCATCATATGGAATCAACGTCAATTTTGCTGCTGCAGCCATTCCATGAAGCTGGTTGGTTTGCAGAGATGTCAGAATTATCACTATATTCAAAATTATTTGGCGACTGTACTTGATTACTTAAGCCATGTTTCTGGATAGTTTGAGTGTGTTTTATATGGTTCATTCCAACACACCAGTGTTAGCGAAGCCGACAAAGGCATTTGCCCTTGTAATGATGCTGCCAACAGTAGGGTATGAAATGTAGAGTCGTAAGAGGGAGTCTTCTACTTCTGGTAAAGCATGGTTCATACGAGACTGTAGAGTAGCCGTAAGCATGTGCTTCTCTTCAACACTAAATCACCAACAAAGCTTCGTTATGAGCAGATACTTACTGTTTTGATGCTTATTAATTTGCCTGTCAATCACGCTGTACTGAAGTCGTTTGCTTGGTCATTTGTTGCAATGGTGATTAGACTTGGATGAATAATTAGGACAATTGAGCGAGGTTATTTGTTAGAGCAGTGCAAAAACACTTTGGTCATACAGAAGCAACGTGCTGCTTGTTTCTGCTTTGTTATTATGCTGTTTCAATGATGATCTGCTTAGATTCACTGCATTATTATTAGCCTTTACGTACAGTGATGGTCTCAGTGCAGCAATCTAAATGGCTGCAAATCAAGGCAAAGACAGAAGTGTTAGCACATAACGTCTGCATGGTATTTAAAGTGCAACTATTTGAGCAAAGTAGTGTTTTAAGTTTACTTGCTACAATGATATTTGCAGAAATCCTGCCTGCCGGGCGCCCCACCCTGGCAGCTGGTGCATTGTGTCGCGCGCGCGATCTGTCTGCGACAGGACGCTACGTGCGCGTGACTATGTATATACACCAATGGTATTATTTATAAATATAAATATATATATATATATATATATATATATATATATATATATATACACACACACACACACACACACACACACACACACACACACACACACATATGTGTGTGTGTGTGTGTGTGTGTGTGTGTGTGTGTGTGTGTGTGTGTGTGTGTGTGTGTGTGTGTGTGTGTGTGTGTGTGTGTGTGTGTGTGTGTGTGTGTGTGTGTGTGTGTGTGTGTGTGTGTGTGTGTGTGTGTGTGTGTGTGTGTGTGTGTGTGTGTGTGTGTGTGTGTGTGTGTGTGTGTGTGTGTGTGTGTGTGTGTGTGTGTGTGTGTGTGTGTGTGTGTGTGTGTGTGTGTGTGTGTGTGTGTGTGTGTGTGTGTGTGTGTGTGTGTGTGTGTGTGTGTGTGTGTATGCATATAATTTGTAAACAATTGCAGTGGCCGCTCGCGCGCAGGCATTTGTGGACAGTGCTCGGACACTTGCGCGCGAGCGATGCGAACTCGTTGACCGTCTGCACTTTGTAAATAATGTACAAAGCTCCTCCTGTCCTTTCTTCCTATCGCTTCCCTCTCTACTTCCCCTCGCTATCCTCTCCCTATCCCCTTTTCCTTCCCGCCTGCCGCAGCTCAAGTGCTTCAGTTTTTTAGATAGCAGTTGCCGCGGCCAGCAATACTCTTTTCCTTCTTTTTGATTATTATAAAAAAAAAAAAATAAATCAACCACTACCACCACCCCCACCAAATCCTGCAGCTGGTCTGCTTTTGCCTTGTAATTAATTGTCAAATGCTATTTTTTTCCGTACCTATAGCGTATCCAAAGGTGTTTTCTAAGGAACAAGTCACTTGCCAATCGCTACATAGTAAGCATGTTTTCTGTTGGTAAAAGTGACTAATGTGACCTATGTTGGTCAGAAAACTTGTGCAGCATCTGCATACTTGGCCATGCATGACTTGCATTGACTTATTTTAAGCAAGGCTGTAATGTACAGCATGAATTTTCCTGCAACCTCACGATGGGAAGACTGAACGACCACCAAATTGCACACACTCCCTCGCACCGCAGTCGGTTTGCTTCTTTCATGTGGCCAGGCGCCTAACGCTTTGTTCTTAGTATGAAGCACTGCACTGCTTTTACCAGACACTGTGTTTTGTTTGTTGACAGCGTCTAATTTAGTTAAGCAGTCACCGATTTTTATTTAGACCAAATGCATTTGCAGGTGGTTATGCTTTTATTAAATAGGGTTGACAATCCCAAATGAAATTCTCTTGTTGCCGCGGGTTGGAGGTTAACGCTATCTTGTAAATAAGAGGTGGTGGATACGCATTTCTAAAAATTTATTTAGTCTGAACTGTAAAAATATAATAAAAGTTACATGCATTTACTGTTACCCGAATTATATGTGATGAGCTCTTTCAAGTTCCGCTGGGGCAGCATGCACCAACATTCTTAGATAGATGAAGATTCGCAGCTTCCCATAGCCACCTATACAGTAGGGTGGCCCAGTTGACGTTGCTGGAACTAACGGCGCTGCAGTCTCGCTTTTATACACATCGCATAAGTCGTTTACTACGCCTCCATGAGGACAGGTGGTGTAGCCACCTGTATGTGCAGATGATTCCTTTTTTTTCCCAGCATGATATTAAAACAAGAATGTGGTTGGTATTTTGTGAAAAGCGCACGCTGCATGCCACAAAGGTCAACACACCAAGCTTGGAAAGAATGACATGAGACTCTGAAATGTGAGATTGCCTTCCTACATGTCGATCATCATCCCACTGTGTACGTCTTGCCGTCCGAGCACTTTGGTTTTCACTACGCTTTTCAGAAGTTATAGCACTTACATTAATTTGTTTACTGGGGTGTAAATAACATGATAGCATGATAGAAATAAACCTGGTGTAAATAAACCTGGAATAATTTTCATTCATTCCATTCCACTTCACAACAATCAAATGCCGTGCAAAAATTGTTTCAGTGCAGAAGTATTTATGTTATGCCACCATGCATTGCCCGCTTTGTTGTTGTTTCAATTCCTTGGTCAGTAATTTCTGAGAATGGTACTTTCGCTGTCGGGACATCACTGTGCTCTTCCACGTACCTCTTACTCGAAAGGTTTCCTTGAAATTAAACCTTCTATTACCCACACGTTGGGCACACTGCCTTTAGGAGACGCAGGCACATCCATGCAGCTTGGTAGATCCAAAAATTTACAACTATGTCAGGTGGTCTTTTACATTACGGCATGCTGTATGCGTTGGATAATAGAGGTACGATCGCCTAATGAATTACTGATTAAGCTAGTAGGTTTAACGCTAGAACCCTAGCTAGTGAATCTAGTTTAGCAGTGCTGTTAGAGGAACTAGAGGGCATGAAATGGGATGTCATAGGGCTTAGAGAGGTTAGGAGGACGAATGAGGCATACACTGTACTGAAGGACAGGCATGTACTGTGTTATCGAGGTTTACCGGAGAGGAGAGAATATAGAAGTAGGTTTACTTGTCAATAAGTATATAGCTAGTAATATCGATGAATTTTATAGCATTAAGGAGAGGGAGGCAGATCTCATAATTAAGCGTAATAAGCGGCATAAACTGAAGGTTGTACAGGCCTACGCACCTACATGCAGTCATGATGACCAGGCAGTTGAAAGCTTCACTGCAGATGTAGAATCCGCAATGCGGAAAAGAAAGACGCTGTATACTGTACAATGGGCGACTTCAATGCTAAAGTAGGGAAAAAGCAGGCAGGAGACCAGGCTCGCCCAATCAGCCTTTCTTATACAGGAGACCAGGCATTGAGTGACTGTGGCATTGTTCTAGGAATAGCTGGGGGAGTTACTAGTTGAGTTTGCAGAGCGCAATAACTTCATGAATAGCTTCTTCAGCAAACAGAAGAACCAGAAGTGGACACGGAGAAGTCTTAACGGGGAGACTAAAATTGAAATTGGCTTTATACTGTGTTCTAACCGCGCCATTATGCAGGATGTAGTGGTAATCGGGAAAGCGCGATGCAGTCACCACATGATGGTAAGGTCTCGAATTAGTCTAAATCTGAAGAAGGAACGAGACAGATTAGTAAGAAAGAAGTCTATTAACGAATTAGCGGTGAGGGGGAGGGCAGAAGAGTTAGGATCTCGCTACAGAATAGATATTCAGTTCCAACCGAGGATGACGACATTAGGCTAGAAACAATCAACGATAATTTCAGAGAGATCATTACTGAGTGCGCTGTAGAAGTAGGTGGTAGGATAGTTAGAAACCAATAAGCTGTCTAAGCAGACAAAAGATTTGATTAAGAAACGCCAAAGCATGAAAGCTTCGAATCCAACAAACCAGATAAAATTGACAGAGATATCAAAGCTAATGAATAAGCGCAAAGTGGCCGATACAAGAAAGTATAACATGGAGAAAATTGAGCACTCTCTAAATAACGGGGGAAACCTTAAAGCGGTGAATAAATTGGGCATATGCAAAAATCTGAGGCGGGCAACGTCATCACGAATATGGACAATATAGTCAAAGTAGCCGAGGAGTTCTATACTGATCTCTACAGTAGCCAAAGTAGTCAGGACAATAATGAGATTGGCAGTGGGGAAAGCAGACAGACGTTCTGCCAGTCACGAAGGACGAGGTTAACAAAACCGTTAGACACTATAAAAAGGGGTAAAGCATCTGGAGAGGATCAGGTAACTGTAGATTTGTTCAAGGTTTGTGGGGTTTAACGTCCCAAAGCTACTCAGGCTATGAGAGACGCCGTAGTGGAGGACTCCGGAAATTTCGACCACCTGGGGTTCTTTAACGTGCACTGACATCGCACAGCACACGGACGCACCTCCATCGAAACGCAGCCGCCGAGGCCGGGATTCGATCCCGCTTCCTTGGGCACAGTAGTCGAGCGCCGTAACCACTGCGCCACCCCGGCGGGACAAGGACGGGGGGGTTATCGTGTTAGGAAAACTGGCCACCCTGTATACAGTGCCTGGTGTCATTGACGGCACCGGAACCATGGAAGAACGCAAACATTATCTTAATTTATAAGAAAGGGGACGCTAAGGACCTGAACAATTACAAACCAATCAGCTTACTAGTCGTTACGTGTAAGATATTTACTAAGGTAATCGCTAATAGAATTAGGACAAACTTAGATTGCAATCAAGCAAAATATTAAGCAGGTTTTCGGAAACGGTACTCTACTATCGATTATATCCGTACCATCAACCAGGTCATAGAACAATTCTCGGAATATAAGCAGCCCTTATACCTATAACATTCATTGATTACAAAAAAGCATTTGACTCAGTAGAAACCTCAGCGGGCATGCAAGCATTGCGAAATCAGGGTGTAGACGAGCCATACGTGAAAGTACTGGAAGATATATGCAGTGGTTGCATAGCAACCATAGTTCTGCATTAAGAAAGTTACAAAATTCCTCTAAGGAAAGGTGTTGGGCAAGGAGACACAATCTCCTCAGAACTATTCACAGCTTGCTTAGAGGAAGTATTCAGGCGCTTGGAATGGGAGCAGTTAGGGATAAGGGGAGACGGAAAATACCTCAGTAATCTGCGATTTTCTGATGACATTGCCTTGTTAAGTAACTCTGGGGATAAACTACAAAATATTATTGATGACCTAGAGAAGAAAGGTAGAAATGTAGGCTTGAAAACCAATATGCAGGAAACTAAGGTAATGTTCAACAGCCTCGCGAAGGAACAGCAGTTTACGTTAGTTTGCAAAGCACTGGAAGAAGTAGGCGAATATGTCTACTTAGGACAGGTAGTAACAGCCGATGCGGACCATGAAAGAGAGAGAGAAAAAAAAAAAGAGCGCTGCAGAATTTGCATTGGAGTAATGCGAAAGCACGGATGCTGCTGTTGGTTGCTTCTAGTTGCTTAATTAACTACATGTTTAGCCATTTTAGTCTTTGGTACATTCAAATTGCGCGCCAATCCCTTCCTATGCCCTTTTTCGGCTACTTCCGGTTGCGAGATGTCACATATCATCATCATCAGCCTGATTATACCCACTGCAGGGCGAAGGCCTCTCCCATATCTCTCCACTTAACCCGGTTCTGTGCTAGCTGCATCCACTTGACCCCTGCGAACTTCTTAATCTCATCCGCCCACCTAACTTTCTGCCGCCCCCTGCTACGCTTTCCTTCCCTTGGAATCCAGTTTGTTACCCTCAGCGACCATCGGTTATCCTCTCTTCGCACTACATGTCCTGCCCATGTCCATTTCTTCTTCTTAATTTCCACTAGAATGTCGTTAACTTGAGTTATTTCTCTGACCCACTCTGCACGCTTTCTATCTCTTAATGTTACCCCTACCATTTTTCGTTCCATAGCCCTCTGGGTTGTCCTCAACTTAAGTAGAACTCTCTTGGTTAGCCTCCACGTTTCAGCCCCATAGGTGAGTACAGGCAAGATGCAACTGTTGTATACTTTCCTCTTGAGCGATACCGGTAAGCTGCTAGTCATAATCTGCGAGTGCTTGCCAAATGCGCTCCATCCCAATCTTATTCTTCTTGTTATTTCCTTTTCATGGTCCAGATCTGCGGTTACTACCTGTCCTAAGTAGATATATTCGCCTACTACTTCCAGTATTTCGCTACCTAATGTAAACTCCTGTTCCTTCCCGAGGCTGTTGAACATTACCTTAGTCTTCTGCATATTGATTTTCAAGCCTACCTTTCTACTTTTCCTGTCTAGGTCATCAATCATTATTTGCAGTTCATCTCCCGAGTTGCTTAGCAAGGCAATGTCATCAGCAAATCGCAGATTACTGAGGTATTCTCCATCTAGCCTTATCCCTAACTGCTCCCATTCCAAGTCTCTGAATACTTCCTCTAAACAAGCTGTGACGTCATATATGTGACATCTAAACAGCTTGTTTAGATGTCACATATATGACGTCACAATAAGTCATTTCTTGTTTACTCATTTTAGTCTTCGGTACTTTCAAATTGCGCGTCAATCCTTTTCTATGCCTTTTTTCGGATCTACTTCCAGTGCGTGACGTCACATCCTTGACGTCACCCTAATTGACTGCCTTAACTACTTTAGTCTGGTACTTTCAAATTGCGCGCTAATCTCTTCCTGTGCCCTTTTTTGGCTCGACTTCAGGTTGCGTGACGTCACATCCTTGACGTCACCTTAATTGACTGATTTAATTAACCATTTTAGTAGCGCCAAGCCATTGGCTAATGAAACCATTTTCGCCTTTACATTTACATTTTTGCCTCTAAAAATTACTTAATTAACTTATTGGCCTAATTATTTTTTCGCACACAACATTACGTTACCCTCTATAGATTGACACCATGCACTCATTAAACTCTACCACCTCTGAATTACAACTGCTGCGGACAAAATTTTGCGTGTTTTCCCTCTATATAATTACCTAATTAACTTATTGACCGAATTATTTTTGGACACAACATTACGTCACCCTCTATCGATTGACACCACTCATTAACCTCTACCACTTGTCACAACTGCTGTGGACACGATTTTGCTGACGCGGTTTGCGGACGCGGCCTATGGACATGGTCTGCAAACGCGGCCTGAGGACACGCCCTGCGGACGCGGTCTGCGGACAGAAATCTGTGAGCGTAGCAAAGTAATGCTTTCGCATTATAATAAGGAGAATAAGATGGGATGGACCGCATTTGGCAAGCACTCGCAGATTATGACTAGCAGCTTACCGGTATCGATCAAGAGGAAAGTATACAACAGTTGCATCTTGCCTGTACTCACCTATGGGGCTGAAACGTGGAGGCTAACCAAGAGAGTTCTACTTAAGTTGAAGACGACCCAGAGGGCTATGGAACGAAAAATGGTAGGGGTAACATTACGAGATAGGAAGCGTGCAGAGTGGGTCAGAGAAATAACTCAAGTTACTGACATTCTAGTGGAAATCAAGAGGAAGAAATAGGTCTGGGCAGGACATGTAGTTAGTTCACTGATGGTTGCTTAGGGTAGCTAACAAACTGGATTCCAAGGGAAGGAAAGCGTAGCAGGGGGCGGCAGAAAGTTAGGTGGGTGGATGAGGTTAAGAAGTTCGCTGGGGCCAAGTGGATGTAGCTAGCACAGGACCGGGTTAATTGGAGTAATATGCGAGAGGCCTTCGCCCGGCAGTGGGTATAGTCAGATTGTTGATGATGATGCTGAAAGGGAATAGACGCGAACAGCGATCTGCAAAGATTACCGGCAAAACAGGTGTCAGTCATTAACACTCTCGCGTCATACCCAAGATTGCGCTTAAAAGTCTTCCGAATTTCTTTCCGCGCTTGGACCAGTCTTTGCAAACTCAATATACAGGCACACATAAAAATAATGCATAACAATCTCGTGGTGAACAGTTCCCACTTTGCCGGCTATCCACATATATTTGTCTTTAAACGAGCACAACGCAATATATTCCTTAATCAGGACATAGGACAACAGTTTATATAGGCACTCTGCCGCTACCTTTGTTTTTATTTAATGCTGTACTTATTCATGGTGCCAGTGTATAGAGGGTAGCGTCACTGTAGCTGGTCACCAAGTGGCGGTGCAGATGTAACGATTTCAGATGAGCAGCCCACCACCTCAGTCAGAATGCGCATCGCACGGGTGGCTTGAAGAGGACGTGTATGCAGTGACCTCCGTATTTATATAGGCCTGAATGAAAGCAAGCTGTTTCAGTTATTATCGCTTTATTCCACGTTTTCTTGGCTTTGAGGTTCCCTCTGGTTGGCCAGGAAAGAGTAAAGACAGCACCGGGTGCCGATTTCCTGCAAGAAATTCGCACCTCTTGCTCATTTACAACATGCTTACAGTCTTTGATAATAAGAACTTCCTCAAAAAGACGCTCAACGTTCCTTGGAAGTGAGAGGTATCCGTCTGTACTCGCAAAACGCATCACGAGGCGTTATGAAAAAAATGACTTGTTGCATATTGCCATTTGTGCGGCCGGGCACAAAAGGGAATGCCACGTGTTGTACTCTCTTGAAGTTGCCAAATGCACAAATTTCACCAAAGAATATTTCAACTACACAATCACAGCGAACATCATCCATAAGTTAGCAGGAGTATCTGAATAGTATGTCGTTACTGCAGCGGACGAAACTTACGCGCCAGCAGACGATGTAGAACAGCGCGACTACAGCGCCACTAGTTCGCGCGACCACCTTTCGGGCCACCTACACAATCACAGCGAACATCATCCATAAGTTAGCAGGAGTATCTGAATAGTATGTCGTTACTGCAGCAGACGAAACTATCGCGCCAGCAGACGATGTAGAACAGCGCGACTACAGCGCCACTAGTTCGCGCGACCACCTATCGGGCCACCTACACAATCACAGCGAACATCATCCATAAGTTAGCAGGAGTATCTGACTATATAGGCTGTCGTTACTGCAGCAGACGAAACTGTCGCGCCAGCAGACGATGTAGAACAGCGCGACTACAGCGCCACTAGCACGCGCGACCACTTTTCGGGCTACCTACACAATCACAGTAAACATCATCCATAAGTTAGCAGGAGTATCTGAACAGTATGTCGTTACTGCAGCAGACGAAACTATCGCGCCAGCAGACGATGTAGAACAGCGCGACTACAGCGCCACTAGTTCGCGCGACCACCTTTCGGGCGACCTACACAATCACAGCGAACATCATCCATACGTTAGCAGGAGTATCTGAATAGTATGTCGTCACTGCAGCAGACGAAACTTACGCGCCAGCAGACGATGTAGAACAGCGCGACTACAGCGCCACTAGCTCGCGCGACCACTTTTCGGGCTACCTACAGAATCACAGTGAACATCATCCATAAGTTAGCAGGAGTATCTGAATAGTATGTCTTTACTGCAGCAGACGAAACTATCGCGCCAGCAGACGATGTAGAACAGCGCGACTACAGCGCCACAGTTCGCGCGACCACCCTTCGGGCCACCTATACAATCACAGCGAACATCATCCATAAGTTAGCAGGAGTATCTGAATAGTATGTCGTTACTGCAGCAGACGAAACTATCGCGTTAACAGACGATGTAGAACAGCGCGACTACAGCGCCACTAGCAGTGTTTGCGCGGAGCAGAGCGGCCAGCAGACGGCAGAAACGGTGGCTAGAAGTGGAGGAGCGACAGGCAACGCGGAGCGTAAGTTACGATCGAGGCCTAATATTTATCTTGCTGATTTGTCCTTGTCGAAGTCCAGAGTGAGCGTAATATGTTTCAAGCAGAGGACGAGACGAACACTAATTTTAACCCCGCCACTGCAGAAATCGCGGTCGTGAGAGCCCTCGACGAACTGGTCGCGCGGCGCTTAAACGAAGCACAGAACCACGCGCGTATCGAAGAACTCCGACAGGACATCGCGCGTCTGCACTATAAAATTGGCACCGAAAACTGGCGACTTCGTTTCACTGAACAGCTGATATCCGAGCGTCGGGCCGAACTTCTTCGTGACGCCGAAGATCGCCGGCGATCGGTTACCGCCGAACGGGTTTCGCTCGAAGATTGCCGATTTAACGCCGAGAGCGAGTTGTCCGCCGTTTTTGACCGTGCTCGGAGCCTGGAGAACGAAAAGCTAACGCTCGAGGGTAGTGTGAAAAGCCTGCAAGACCAAGAACGACAAATGCAAGAGCTAGTAAGAGTGCACAGCGAGCAGTTGGCCCGCGTAGCTGAGGCATGTCCTCCCGTTCTCGAAGCTTATCGGAAGGTTGTCGATCGAAGTGATGCCCTGAGGCGTTCGGCATTCAACATTGTTCGACAGCGTGTGTCGCTGGAGCGAGAGAGGCGTGAGCAGGTCAAGCAAAATTCGCGGCTATCCTCCGAAAACGCGCGACTGCGAGAGCAACTGGCAAAGATGCCGGTGCCGGCTTACGAAGTCAGTGGCGCCGGCCTAAAAGTCAAGGATGAGGGCGACCCGACAAAGGACCGCTGGTACGAGGCCCAAATGGACAAGCTCAATAGCGAACTGGCTTCCTGTCAGCGTGACCTCGAAGCACTGAAGCTAGTCACCAGTTGCGCTGACGTAGCTGATGCTGCTACGCAAACGACGCCTATATTGCCGATGCCCAACACCGAAACTCAAGTTCTTCATGAACAAGATTCTGACCAAGCTCACTAACATGGCGATGCATCATTGGAACGTTCTTTCTTCCCTTTGCTGTCTTTCTGATATAGCCGATGTAGTTGATGATTAGCATCGAAGTTAACACTGTGACAATAACGAAGGTCTTATGTTTGAGTGTCCTTTGCTTTTAGGGCGCTTGTGTTCGCTGAAAACAAAATTATCACCTCTAAGCTTGTTTTTATCGACTACTTTGCTTGCAATAAATGTTCTTGCAAAAACTAATAATGCAATGTTTCTCAAGAGTTACTTCCAAAGTTGACCAACGGTGTCAACTGCACTGCGCAGGAAAGAAGTTCCTGACTTTAATTTCACCGGTGCACAAAGATCTGTTTCAGTGCAAGAGTTTTCTTGTGCATTGCTGCTTTCTAAAATCAAATGATATTTAATCCCGTAATGCACCGTGTAATGCCTGTGATACGGCATGCACAAATCCAGTTATGACGCAAATAGAATTTAAATGAACTGTTAGCATATGAGCAACTATTTCTAGCGTATTTATCTAAGCAATTTGAAAGTGTCAAGTGCCAGAGGTGAGTCGTGCTTACGAATAGTTCATACAAGCCAACTACAAAGAAAGCTCCAGTTTTTGCGGCCATTCTGCATTAGCAGGCAATTCCATATTTATCTGCAGTTATATCCTCTGCAAGATATCCCACAGAAAGACTGCATCCCAGAAGTCAAGGAAATTATAGTCTGTGGTTTCCGGTTTATAGAAAATCAAGCAGTCTACCGACCACGGAACAAAGAAGTCTTTTTTCCTCAACCACCATTTAACAGGCAATGTACTGCTGTGTAAAAATAAGAAGAAACGTTTTGCTGACGACCGCACTGGCATCTCTTAACTCTTTTTAAGACATCCTTACCTTCCCCTCCACAGTGTAATGATTGATACAACGGCACTGGCATCGTCACATCAAGCAAGTCCTCAAACAGGTGCTTTTGGGTTACAGTACTTAGGTATTCCAGTGAGAAACTTCCTTTTAAAATGTTAAAGAAAGTTAGAACCTCGCGCAAAAAAAAAAAAAAAAAAAAAAGCACTCAGTCTTCTGCGTTTAATGTTACGAAAAAAAAAAAAAAAGAAAAGAACACTCAGTCTTCTGCGGTTGATAATTAAATAGTTTTAAGGCGCAAAACAAAAAAACAGACAAGACACATAGGTATAGGTCACAGGACGTCCTGTCACCTACCTATGTGTCTTGTCTGTTTCTTGCGCCTTAAAACTTTTTAATCATGAACCAAACCCAACTAGCCCAGCAGCAAGTGTTCTTATTCTGCGGTTGATGTCGCAAGTTTTCTTCTCGCGCGTTGAACTGGCAGCCTCTCGCGCTGTGCTTGGGTATCGCCGTATTCATCAATTATCCTCTGGGTTACAGTCGTCCCACAGCCTCAGCATGCAGCCGCTTTGCACGTGCGAGCCGAAGTTCGAACGCGTGGACAGTTCTGTACGATCATTTAAAAATGCACGAATACACGGGCACTTCGACCCAAAAAGAAAGTCAAGAAAATTACGAGACACTTTGGCGACTAAAGTTGTTAAAGGCGAAAGCCTGAATGCCGCATTCTGCTACGCATTTGTTGCGAATGTGGCGGTGAATGATGCTTCAAGTAAAGAGGGTGACTACTGTTTCACTTTCCTCCCTCCCTTTACGGCGTGGTATATGTGTCCGCGGAGAATTGTGACAGGCACTGCACCTTTTCTATCCTGTAAATCAATTTAAAACGCCGCTGATGCCTGCTATATTAACGGCTCCTAGACATCTGGGTCTGCTTCTGTTTGATGTGTGGTGCGTCGTTCGAGGAAGCAGCAAATGAAAGGGCGCACGGACGCCTGGATCGCACGCCCGATGGGGTCAGCTTCGTATAGACCAACATCGTGTCTACAAACAAAGGAGGCGCTCGCTGCACCGCCGCCGACTGGGGGTGAAAAGTAAGGCTAGCGCCCTTAGGAATACATGGAACCGAAAGGTTCCAAAGCAGTTTTCTCATTTCACGGGGTACCTATGATGTGGTTATTCGGTGCCGAGCAACTATGAAGATCGTAGAACCGATCATGAAAGTATGAAATCTCATTACCGCGACGAAGTATTTGTAAAACACCGCGAAACGTATGGGGGTGCGAGTTGGGAAGGCGACCCGTAACTTACCACAAAATTTTTCTCGTTTTGCAGAGCACCAGACGTTGTAGCCGGCCGTTAAACGTTGGTCAGTACTTTGAAGAAATGTGTGGCAAAGTATGCTGCGTCATTTCGAAGGCAATCTACTTTTAAAACTTCCTGAATAATCTGTGTTGTGAATCCGGACACCCCCAAAAAGAAAGCTGGGCGTAGCGAATCGCACAGTTTTGTTTATAGTCTGATATGCTACCGCATGGGTAAGTTAGCTTGATAATACTGTCACTCGAGTGATGCAGCCTAGATATAATTACATTTAAAGAGCCGCTGTCAAACGCCATACGACAATATGGACCGGACGAGAATCGCGCATTGCAGCAGACGACGGCTCAGCCGCCTCCAGGTCCGGAGCGTCTGCTAGCGTTTGCTAGCGACGGCGCCGGCGGTGCATGGTCGTCTGCAACTGTCCGCAGTCAGTTTATCGTGCTATGAAGAGGCCTGTAAATCGCCAAACTTTCAGTGCTTGCAAGGGAATGTAGTGTGTGATTCAGCAATATCGGACTACGTGAAAAGCTTGCCGGAATCGGATAAACAGCGCTACAATAAAAAGCTGTACACTGACGGCGTTGTGCACCAGGACCCATTTGCTACGTCTAAAACACATTGGGAAGTCCTCCAGGCTGACGTCGGTGCTCTTACACTATTGGGCATGGCAAACATTGTAGTGTATGTCATTTTTTCTACGAGTCGCTTCACTGCAGAGACCGTCCAGGCATACAAGTCCCAGGAGGCATACAATTATATTGAGTCAGATGGGTGCGCGCAAGTTCATCAACGGGCATACATGCTAGCTAAATATTTTTCATTTATTTTTCTTTCCCCCCGCGGTATTGCTATGGCTGTCGTATATCGGTCTCCGCTTTCTTTGCGGTTTCCTGGTCTTGTGTTTTTTTTTTCTTTCCGTACGGCGCAGACCATGCAGCGCGTGCACGGACGTCGGAATATAGAGCCTGTCAAAATGTTTGCTTACGACTTGCTCACCGCATTCATGTATCGCGACGCAAATACATATTCATTCATTTTAATACTTACCGTCTACTTAGCCACGATTGAGTTTTTCAGTACGCAATGAAGTCGTGCCCGTTATTTTGCGTTTTTTTCCCTCTCAATTTACAAAATGAACCATGTCTCGACGGCATCATTACTGCCTTACTTGGCTCGGGCAAACCGCCAGCCCTCGCAATTTTTTTTTTTTTCACTTCCGCCATTCAACATGATGTCGGGGCGTGGTACAAGACGTTCACTAAAAAAAACAAAAACAAAAAAAGCGCTCTTGCGACTCGCCTCCTAGACGTGAGGGTACGTCTAGGTACGTCTGGGGGTACATATTTATTGACAAATATAGGTTACAGAGACGTCAGACGTGAAATGTTGTTGCATACGTATAATCAAGGCCTTAAAATAATGCATCAGCTCTTAAAAAAAGACTGCTTTCGTAGCCGCATAAGTCAGCTTCTTTGCGAACCGTTCTTTGCAGATATTTTGTAGGGGCCGCGCTTCCGCAATGTATTTCTAACTCAGATTCTAGACAACAAGGTGTTTTAAAAGTAGACTGCCACCACAATGATGCAGCATACTTCTTTACACACTTCTTTAAAGTGCTGGACAACGTTTAACGGCCGGATACCACTTCTGGTGCTCTGCTGAACGAGAAAAATGTTGCGGCAATTTGTATTTAGATGTGTTTCTATGGGTCGCTCTCCCAACTCGCACCCCCCTACGTTTCGTGGTGTTTTAAAAATACTTCGCTTCGGTAATGAGATTTCATACTTTCACTATCTGTTCTAGGATGTTCATGGTTGCTCTGTGTGGAATAATGACATCATAGGTGCCCCGTGAAATGAGAAAACTTCGCTTCCATGTATTCTTATGGCCGCTAACCTTATTTTTCACTCCCAGTCGGCCCAGCCTAGCGACAGAAGCGCCGCCTCATCGTGCTTACGTCACAGATCGGTGTTGGTCTATATGCATGAATCACCTTGTGACGTCATCACCTACCGTGACGGTACATCGCGAGCACCTTGTCGAACACAAGCAGCATTTCATTGAATGCATTGCAGTTCACCAGCGTTCTGTAATTTGTCCACAGGAAAAGAAAGGTGCAGTATCTGTCACACGCGGAATCCCGCTATCATTCTCACTGTAGACAAGGGGAATTGTGAAGAGCGTTTCACGAAACTGGATGCGTACCTAGATGCATGTGTGTGCCTCCCAGAATTTTGATGTTTTTATGATGGTGCATTGTCGGGCTAGGGATATTGCGGGCACGCATTAAGCAGCCCGGTAACTTCAGACATGGACATGTTTATGTAAGTGGAGTTTTTCTTTTTCTTTTTACTAAAGTTTTCCCATGCAATAAAATAAAAAATCCGGGGCGTGGCGCAGTGGTAAAGCGCTGGGCTGGGGATACAAGGGATAGAGGTTCGATTCCCCGGTGGAAGACAAGGTTTATCAATTTATTTTCTAAGTATCGAATCAATGGTGATTGGGCATAAGAATTCTGGTATGTCGTTTCGAATTTGGCGGCTGGTGACGTGACTGTTCTGTCGACCAATCAGGTGCGCCGCTCGCGCGGACAGCGTTTGTCGACGACAGTATAAGCCATTAAAGGCTTTCGCCTTAAAAACGTCATCTAGAGCACCTCATATAGCAAGTCACTCGTATTGGCGGCAAAGAAGACCAGTTTCTTGCTCTGTGTTTCCGATATTGTCATCTTCATTAGCTTTCACCTGTGCCTTACAGAGTCAGTTTTTTTTTTTTTTTTCGAAGAGTTTGCCACAAGGCATAAGTTGAGAAAGGGGGAATGGGATGCAGGAGATAGAAAGTTAAAAGAAGGAGTGCAGTCCAGTTGTGCTTATGAATTCGAGAAGGTTGGCAGTATAGCGATTGTCCATTGTCCATTTGTCATAATCACTATCGCGATTCCACCGCAGGCCCACCTTCATGATTATCCGTTGCCTGATGTGCGTTGTTGATGGACACGTCCACAACAAGTGGCGCACATCGCAGACGTCAGGTGGAGTGTCACAGTGAGGGCACCTGTCAGTCACTGGTAGGTCTTTTTCCCGCCATCGATGTCGAACAGATGGGGTCAGAGCCGCCCCTGCCCGGATCCGGCGCACTGTCACCTCCTCCTGCCGAGTAAGACTACGGGGGAGAGGGTGCGAACACGAAGGAATGAGAGCGCGTGTTCGGTGGCGCAGAACTTGCGAATCGGAAACGTGGGACAGGAACGGATCTGGGGGAAGAGGGGAAGGTGGTGGATCGGCTGATGTGTTTATATGCGTCATAGCATCTGCTTGTATGTTATGGGGATCGCGAGCATGGCCGCGAATCCAGTGTATGCGAATAGGACATGGGTACTTTGAACATAGCAAATGTATAGACTGTGTTATTTGGAATGTGCGTCGAACGGCCTTAAGCTGTTTAAGGGCAGTGAGAGAGTCTGTGTAAAGATGAACTGCATTGAATGTAGGAACTGGTGGGAGGGAATGTATAGCATTGTAAATTGCTTGGAGTTCCAGTGCCAGAGGGGTGCACGTATCCGCGGTATATGTCACGTGAGTGTTGAGATGCGGGTGAGAGGGACTATACACGGCAGTAACTCCTCGCTCTGCAGTATGTGATGCATCGGTATATAATATGCACCCTTCAGGCAGATGTGCGGATGATACCGACGGGGAAGCAGTGGGGCGATTGTCCGTGAGCTGGCAGTACGACCATGGAGGTAGTGTCTTTAAATGATGTAATTGTAAAGACTGTTTGCGAGCTCTGTTTGCCGTCCGCTGATCAACGAGTTCAGTGAGCGTATTTAGCTGGGCATACTCCTGAAGTACTGGTATGGGTGTTAGGCGGGGGAGGTACGTTATTGCACGCATAGCCTCACGATTGATGGCCTCAAGGGAGTCCCACTGTCTGCGGGTGAGACGTTGAAACTGTGCCTGGTATATTATACGTGGCTGGAGTACAGAGCGAACAAGCTGGCGGGCCGTGTGAGCACGCGCGCCGCCAGAGCGCATAGCTATGCGACGAATGAGACCTAAAGTAGCGTGAGCGGTCTTACGGATGGCTGTCAGCCACGGTGTGCCAGTCCCAGAGGAATGTAGAAGAAGACCAAGAATGCGAACGGTTTGTACCTGAGGAATTGGGGTATTATCTATCATAAAATTTATATTGGGAGCTTTCCGTAAGCCAGCTTTATTTCCAATTCGAATGAAACAGGATTTTGTATGCGAAAGAGTTAGGCCCAAAGGAGGGAGGCGAAATGTCAATATATCCAGCGCATGCTGGAGGGCCGCCTGATGGACAGACGTATCTGGGTGACAGCACCATAAGGTTATATCATCGGCATACGCAAGCACCCGTATAGAAGGGATGGCCTCTAGGGCTCGAATAAGTGGAATGAAGGCCACATTAAATAAAGTAGGGGCGAGAACGGAGCCCTGGGGCACTCCTCTGTTTGAGGGGAAGTGACCAAAGGGCTTTCCATGGACACGCACACTGAATGTTCTATTTGTTAGAAAGGCGTGAATGGCGAGGAGAAACCTGTGAGGAAGACCAAGAGTTTGTAGGGAGGCAAGAATGGCTGAGTGAAGGATGTTATCATATGCCTTTGTTATATCTGTAGCGATCACAGTTCTAACAAGATGACTGTGCGGAGAGTGGTGAAGCACGTCAGCAGCCAACGTAGCAAGACCGTCCTCCGTTCCTATTTGCGGGCGGAAGCCAATTTGGGATTCTGGATAACAATCATGGGATTCCAACCACTACGATAAGCGAGTGGCGAGAATGTTTTCGTAAAGCTTGCAGATTGTTGGCGTCAGGGAAATTGGACGAAGGGCCGAGAGAGAAACTGGAGGATGACCTGACTTCGGTATTGGAACAACAATAGAATGCTTCCACTCGTCCGGCATGACACCAGAATGCCACACGTCATTGAATGCATCAAGCAGGGCCTGCAAAGCAGTCCCTTCCAAGTTGCGGAATAAGGAGTTAGGTATGCCGTCGTGGCCGGGAGCAGAGTTAGATTTGAGGCGTTCAATGGAGGCCAGCAGCTCTGCCATGGTTAGGTCAGAAGTAATCTCATCGGGGGGTTCGGTAACCGGTAAGCAAGGTGGAGAAGTTGAGGTGGAATCATAGTGGGGAAAAAACTGTCTGGCCGCCTGTTTTGCAAATGTGTCCTCATCTACATTCATAGCAAGGCGAATGCTCTCTGTGTAATCAGAAACTTGAGAAGAGCGCTCCATGGCGTGAAACACTCTCCAAAGTTGTCGATTACTCTGCTTGGAGGACAGGCGCTCACACCATGAAGCCCAACGTTGCCTTGCTAGACGCTTTTCATACCGCCTCGCACGCGCGGTAGCCCGGTGAAGAGCGGGGATAGCCGATGGGTCATCGGGGTTACGAGCAGCATAATGATCTGCCTGGCGACGCAGAGCCCAAAGATTCAGGAGGTGGATGTCCGGGTTTGGCTCGTCTTCATTTACAGTGGTGGTAATCGTGTGGGACGCAAGAACAGCAGAGAGAGTAGACAATGCTGATGATGGGGTGAAATCAGATAAGCGATTGTCTGCGCGTACAGAGTCCCAAGATGTTATTCGTACGCTACGGCGTATTTTACGTATCCGCGAAGGAGTGAGAGAGATAAAGATAGGACTGTGATCACTACCCCAGGTATCTGGTTCAACAGCCCAACGAGGGCTACCAGGGCCTAACCACCAAGTCAAATCAGGTGAATAAGGCCCACCTCGTGGACGGGTAGATGTATGCGGGTGGTTTAAAAGGTGAAAAGAATTATCTGAAAAGCTTCCCTGGATGTGTGCACCCCTGGGAGAATCCGATGGGTAACCCCACGAGGTGTGTGCGCCATTGAAGTCTCCGCCGACTAGAATAGAGATACCCGAGTAGGTAGAACGCAGAAAACGAACCCATCCAAGATTAGGAGATGCGGAACCAGGACGGCCATAAAAGGAAACTAGTATAAGTGGCGTGCGTACAGGCTTAACTAGGAGTGCTACCACCTCTTGGCGTGTGTTACACCAGCGTGAAAGGTCGATCGGTGTGTGGGGAACTGAAGTGTGAATATAAATTGCAGATTTACCTGGGCTGTGGGAAGAGGTGATGCAACGGCGATCAGGAATGGAAGGTGAATGGTAAGCGCAGAATCCTGAAAGGCGAGGAAGTGAGTTATGCTCTTGAAGTAAGAAGGCCCACGCCTTTAGCTTTTTGTCGCGAAGACGGATGTTCACTTCAGAGGCCTTATTCGCAAAGCCTCGACAATTCCACTGCACAGAGTCAGTTCAAACGCTATAGAGCACGAGGCCACTGTTAGAGCATTGACTGCTCTAGAGCCCAAGTTCGAACACGCAGGCCGATTTTGTGCGAACGCGTTTATATAGGCAGGCGCATGCGGGCATACTTGGAATGCTACAAAAGGCGCTAGTCACACGAACGGACGCACGGACGGACGAAAAGCCCGCTTCGTAACGAGGTCGTGGCCGCTGCTACCACGCTTTGGTATATTTTTATCGACATTTATTCAACAAAACTGTCACACGTAACTGTTTTGTCTACAAATTCGCCATTTTACCAATTCTTAATCCTGAACTTCTACCCTTGAGTCATCATCCTGGTTTTAACCATCAGTATTCTAATTGCTTTTTTTAGTAGTGCCTACCGCAAATTCATAATCGTTATCTTTGCTCACTCTGAACCCTAGCTAGTACCAAAGAGAAACTGTATGCTCCTGTATTCGCACTTGGATGGGAACTGCCACATTCTAGTAAAATGTGTCCCGTTGTCACGCCGTATTTTCTACAGACTGCACCACCTGTCGTCTTCTTGGTTAGATTTATTTTAATGCCCAAGCATCAGCACCTCCATGTCCTGAAATCCTACTCGTCAGCGCTGGCTATATGAAGCCACAGGTGGGACGGTGCAGAAACTAAAAGCTTACTTACCTACATTCCTGAGCGGGATTCAAACCGCTGTCACATGAACAGATCATCTTCGATAGACGCCACTTGAAACCAATCGCCAATCGCCACAGGTTTTCTCCCCGCCAGCAAAAGTGCGTGGGGAGAGGCTGTGGAGTTCCCAACATGTGTTTTTATCACATTTAATCCGTGCTCGAGTCAGTTGCAACGCAAGGATACCCGGATCTTTTTCACGTGCGAGTCTTATATAGCACTAACGCCTGGCCTGGTTTGAGAGACCGCTTTCAAATGCAACAGCACACGGGCGCTTTGACGCGAAACAAAAAAGCAAACACAAGGCCCCAAGGAAGGACCACCTGGAGAGCATGGAACAAGTCAGACGGAAGGGTAGAGAACTTGTGCCGCCGCGGCATAATAACAAAGAAATTATTTATCGTTAACGTGGATGAACCCAGTTCACCAACGGAGAGCACTCACGAAATGAGAGCCCACATGCGAAGGCATAACCATGCGCATTAAATTAATTGTCCATAATTTTTTTTTTTTTTTTGTAGCCTGACATTATAAGATACCCTGATCTCACTTCAAAGCGCACGGCGCTGCCTCTTGAGTTAGCATAGATCGACTCCTTGCAGATTTGCCTTTCTCGCTTTCTATACAAGTCTGCACCCCCCCCCCCCCCTTTTTTTTTTTTTTTTTTGAATCAATCCCCTTCTTACCTTCCCCGTGGTTGACAACTCGTCCAAACCTTAGCCGTCCAGTTTCCTGCGGACTTACTGGTAGTTTCGTAGTCCTTTCCCGCCACTGAGTCAACGCATTTTTTTAAGTACTTAAATATTGCCGCGAACTACTGAAAGCATTATTTGCTGTTGTTTTCAACAGCCGCGTGGTGGCGGCAGTTGAAGACAAAAACCAATAATCCACCACGCGACAATACCTTAGATTCCTCACCTTTTATTGTGCAACCTCCTAAAGTGTTCTTCATGTAATGTTTTGTTCTGATCTTCTTACGCTTCGAAATATTCCCAGCCCAAATCCTCCTGCATTGCTTTGCTTGTGGTTTTTCCTTGAGCACCTAGCGCTAATTCTCCAACAGCTCTTTGATCTACTTTGCGTCTGCCCTTAGGCAAAGGCTGCATTATCGAAAATAAGCCCTGACACCCCTGTTCCTTTCCAAATACCTTTTAGAAGCTCAAACATATGAGGTACTGAGGGGTTTGCAATAACCTAAAAGCATTAGGGTTATGTGCTGCGAGCACTAACCTCATGTCCGATATTAGTTGCGACATTTTAGCTACGTGTTTCCACGTTGTGTTTGTTAATATTTGTACGATATTTGTTCGCACAATGACCACTTTTATCCCCGCAAATTCTCTGAATATTTGATGCATGCGGTTTTTACGCTGAGCAAAAATGCACAAAAAAAATGAAGTGGTAAAAACGAGAAAGAAACTAGTTTAGCGTAAGCAATACTTCATCCTCTACAATGCCTCTTATAAATGTCCACGTTTGAGCGCGATCCCGCAACTAGCGCAGTGGCCCATAACTCACAGCATCCAGCCAAAGGCCGAAGTTACTATCATGCCGCGTATCGAACACCATTCGTGGACAGACGTCGGTTATCTGCATCCTCGCGGAACGTTCTTATCGGCGTGTCATCTCAAGGTGTAAAGTATGGTAGCCTTGACATCGAACAGGTAGTACCATAGAGAAACATACTTACGTAGTTTCTCTATGGTAGTACTCTCTAGTGTTGCGTACCTTGTTTCACCACTCTAAAAAGAGCGCCTGCTAGCATTCACTGTCATCAGCATGCTGCGAATAAAACAAAGGGGCACGTTCATTAAGCGGCAAAATACAGTATATACGGCGATTTTATCAGTAACTGATAGAAGCGTGGTAAATAAGCTAAAAATATCAAAATAAAAATGTGCGCCAATCATTATGCCAGAACATGCTTACCCCTTTCTGGCGTACGTGATCTTGCCTTCTCCAAGCATAAACGCCTCTGTGAGGCGTTTATGCGTTCACTTCCTGTTGACTTCTAGCGCCGCGCCAGCGTTAGGGTTCATACTACTTACGCCCTTGACGAACCTGTCGACTTGCTCTGTTGCCATCGTATAGTGAAGTATGTCCAACACCTCCGAATGAGTAAACCGCTTTACGCGACAGCGAACGCGGCTCGTTGTGCCCAAAAGCCGTCGTCGTACCCCAGAATTGTTGGGTAGACACTTGGCATTGTTCCAAACGAGTCGGGGAAAACACCCGAAAGCCGTTCTCTGTGCAGCCTTCAGGGTGGCATCATACCGTTTTGCTTCATGGTTAGCATCCACCTGCTAGTCAAGTTGGACGCTAGTTTTCAAAAGGGATTCGAGCCAAAGAGAGATATGCCCCTAACTGTACGCGATTAATTGGAACTGCCCACCGAGAAGTGACACAGATACTGCGCATTTTTTTCGTCTAAAAACCAACCTAAACAAATAAAACATGTATTAAAAAATTCGCATAGTGAAACGGCGATTAAAGGCGCTATCGCGTCTACTACTATTCTGTAGCTTAAGCGTCCCCCTAAAACATTTTAGGATGCAGTGCAAGAACAGCTTAGAACTTGGATCACATAATAAGTGTTTCCTTCCTGCACTCTTCATCCCGCTTCCTCAGAATAAAAAGCCGCACCGAGAGAGTGAAAGGAAGGAATTCTGTCCGTCGGTCGAAAATCACTGTGAAGGCGCGCACTGTCGTGTGTGGCACGATTTCGCACCTCTTGAGGGCTTCAGTGGGGTGGAGAACCCGTCTCTTTTACACGGCAGCCCCAACACATATTTATGTCCAACAGAAAGGCCTTGTTACATTTATTTAGCTGCGCTTCTGGGAGGGAATGTTTTCTGCTCCTATTTGGCTCATCTACGCTCGCTTTGCCGCTGCCTTATACAACAAGCTGCTGCGCGCACCATCAATGTTTCGCAGTTGCGCGCGGCGGACGCGCTCGTCGGGCAGCAGACACGCTACGTGCCAATCGCGCCTGCGGCGGCGGCAACGCATCGGCTAAAGCATCGGCGGCAGTCGGGAATTTTTCTTTTTCCCCCGTCGCCGCATCGAGCCGCTTTGGTGCACCGCCACAGCGGCGCGAGCAGAAAGATGATTCGAGTAGATGAATGCCAGCAAAACTGCATGCGTGCCGAACTTGCTCGGGCGCGCTTTGTTTCGCGTGCGCCTCCGTTTGTTTTGCTTAACAAATCACATTAACTGGTGCAAAGGTGAGTCAGGCTGCGCTGAGCGCCGCCGCCGCTCTGGCGTTTTTTCCACTCGGCTGTTCACAGCCATCCGGCCGTTGCTGCCTCTCCCGTGTTCTGTTTTGGTTCGCCGCACTTTATGCAAATCTACGGGACGTCCGCCCTGCTGCGCGTGTTTACCTTGCGTCGTTGCGGGCGTTTGTTTTTTCCATAAATTGCGTATGCATAGCAGTTTGTAGTGACTATAGAAGCAGGATTGTTTGACTTGATAGAACGAAATGCCAAACGCTTTGCGTGCGTCTGCACGCCCAGCTTTTCGTGCTAGCCCGCCCACTTTCTCCACTTGGGCTGCGTTGTTTCGCAGCCTGTTCCCGCTCCACCACGGCATCTACGCGCTGTCCGAAGGAGCGTAGCTTTCTTTTTTTCTCGCCGCTGCACCTTTTCTCTGTCTCAATATTTCCACAAATCCCGTTAGGAGCTCTCTTGATCAAGTTTTATTGTATTTCTTTACTGGCGTGGCTGCTTAGTCCAGTTATCTGAACATATCACCACGCTCTCTTAAGCTGCCTTCAAACTCTACGACATTTATAACAACTTACCATACTTTGATGTGTCGCCATCAGGACACATGCCACCTTTCTGTCTTTCCATGACGTAAAGTGGCTGCGATGGCCTATGTTCAACTGGCCGTGAACCTTAAAATAACTATGTCTCGCTCAGTGACAGCATCTCCGTCGTGTGCTTTTTGTGGGCAGCAAAAAATAAAAAAAAAAGAAAGAAAAATCTGCGTTCGTGCTGAAGTGGAGGAACGTCACACTGAGCTATATGACATCCCTACCGTTGGGAACTATCCTAGGATCACGTGCTTGTCACGTGACGGGCAAGCGAGATATATGGGCAGGGGATTTGAAAGAAAAACTCCTACAAGCCACCAATCGGAATTCGGAAGATTTTTAGTACCGTGCGTGTAAATGTACAGCCCTGAAATGCATGATCATTTGTGTACATCCACGAAAGTGAAGTGTCCTTCTTTCCTTAATGCAAACATTGAAGTCGAAATCACTGTCTCATGTATTGTTCAGCTATCGCGTTATTATTTGGTCTAATTTGTTTTTCCTTCCGAGGCACAACAAATTCGAGAGATTCAACGCTGCCGAACCGAATGTAGAGCGAAAGCTTTGGCTGTGGGCGACCGAGAGTTGCATCGAACACAACCAGCGTTTCGTTGAAGGCATTAAAGTTCACCGGCGTTCTATGCAGAATCCACTTTCATGCTCTGCGCATGCGATGCCGGTAGGCGCTTTCCTGCTCCACTCGGTCAGCACTCCGCGGAGACGCGCGCATGCATAGTGCTGAAACTACCCTTCTCTGCAACTCCGTGCCAGCGCGCTCATCTGCTAGGATGCCGCTACCTTCCTCCTGCTCTCTGTGGCGGGCACCACGTGTACCTCACGGGTCACTGGGTGACCCACAAACGGTTTGCGCATGCAGTGAGGCTGCATAACGAGGCAAGTGGCGTCATGAGTCTGCGCAGCGACGGAACACCTGTGGAGCGGCGCAGCTGGTTGCCATGGTTACGGCGCATGCGTTGTTCTGGCCTCAGGCATGGTGAAGCTCACTTCGACTTAACGTCGTGTAGCTTTCTCTACAAAATGATAAAACCACGAAGCAGACCGGTCATTTTGTTTCTGAAACACTTTCCTTAGATGGCAAGCAAAGTCATTCTAGGCGCCATTAAAAAGACAAGATTTCATCATGCTGCGTGATCCGTAAATAGCACGAACGGTGCCACCTCGCTAATGAGCTTGCTATTCCTGCTCTTTTCTTGCCTTTTTTGTTCCTTGAACTGCAAGTATGTAACGATAGATTGGGCATTTTTTATTATTTCAGTCTGTTGATTGATAGCTCAAGCTGGGAAGTAACAGTACTCTTACTAGTAGTCGAACACGTCAGAAGGTATGCAGCATTTGTGAAGCTCGAAATTATTGAAAACTAATCAGCAAACCATATTATCTAAAACTCTCATCGCTTGAGAAATGAGGGGAGATGTTGCAGTGAGTATGTGTGTCGGAACTGGCTTCAATGGCATTCAGTCCAGGCCTTTTCGCCGCTGGGTTAGTGTACTGTCTCGCTGCGCATATACTTGCCCCATGCTATGTTGCTGTTTTGACAAGATGTGGAAAGATTTCCTGCCTTCGTTACACAATACGTTACGCAATGTGTTCATCCGTTATTTAAAGCCTGGGGTGTAGTTTTGCTTTTCCAGGGGCCATCTTGTGTGGTAGAAATTATGTGTTAGAGACCGTCTAGTATCTAACAGTCTGCAGCACATTTGATGCTTTATTAAAAGAGCCTTCATAAGGGCACTGACTCAGAAAATCGCACCCAAATGTGGAATAAAAGTTACTCATTTCAACGAGTATTTCATAACACTAATCAACAACAGGCTATAAATATAGCGGCAGGTGGTCGCAGTGACACCAAAGACTTATCTTAAAGTATGAGCTGATGCCTCATTTACGCTTATAATCCTCGTAACATAGTGTTCAGCCGGCAGGCATGTGCTCAGCCACCCCTCTGAAAATACATGCAGCCGCTATTATCACCTGTTACGACATCACGAATTTCTCTCTAGAGTGTTCTATCTGTAGGAGACATGCAATCCCATATACTCATTATTCACGCGTAGTGCGCCCAGAGCGTATAATATTGAATGGAAATTTAGAAATAAAAAAATGTCATTTGTCCGACTTTTGCTCGTACTGTCACTGTTTAGTTTCTGGGCCCCATTAAATAGTTTCGGAATTTGTCTTAGCGCCAAAGCGCTGCTCTATGTTACCGCGGTACAATGTGGGCCAGAGAAGCGTGATATGTAACAAAGTGCACGGAAAAATCGAGAGTTTTGCTGCGAAGGCGGCTGAAGGTGTACGCTGCCGTCGGAGCGTGCGTCAACGTGTACCTCTCCTTTTGCATCGCCGTAGAAAAAAAAAAAAACGTTCAGTGCACTGCCTTGGGAGAGCCAGATTTCCAGTACCGCCTCACTCTCCGAACACTAATCTCACGGGGATCAACTAAGGCGAAGCCCGGGAGACAATTAGGTGCAACTCGACCGGAGCACTAAAAAAGAAATGAGAGGGAGCGTAGTAGACCGTCGCCCAAATACCACGAACAACAGGGCGAGAAGAAATAAAATATGTGCTTGCGAACGAAGGGAGAAAAAAAAATAAATAAGAGAGAGAATCCGGTGCTCGTGCTTCAAGGTTCTAGTCTCTTTTTCGTCCTAACGAACACGGCGGTGCCTGGCTCCGTGTTTTTCTACATCTAGCAGCATTTTTACTTCTCTGGTGGTGCGCTGGTTTGCCTGAACTTTCCTTTGGGCCCTCAGGGGACAAAGGACACATCAATTAGATGCTTTTCCTCGGCAGCCGCCGCCGGTGCTCTTCCTCGACTATAACAAATTGGACAAATTCTTCCACCTTCATCAATCCTGACTCCTGCGCGTTTATATATTATTTACGGCACGATCGAGATAAGGCCTGCAAAGAGAACAGGTTCGCATCTTACGTTCTCCTCTGTCATTTTTCCTTTGCTTCGAGTAGTGCGAGGGCGTCCGTGAGTGGGTGGCCGCACTGGCTCCTGACGCAGTTGCGCTCTTCTGCTTCTCTTTCTCCAAGTGACGAAACGCAGAGAAGGGAGCAAGAAACGGCAACAGAAGAGGTAGACGAGGGTTAGCCTTGAATGGGAAGGCTGTTTGTCAATTACGATGATGCTCTGCGGCGCATGCTCGCGCGCTCTCGCCCTATGCCTTCGCCTTCGTTGGCTGGGTGATTACTTCTTTGCCGCTAAACTCCCCCCCTCTTACGGCTTGTCTGTGCGTTATGACAGCAAGAGATGATGCACTGTGCGTATTTTATTTTTCCTGGCCTGAGGGAATGGGGGCAGAGAGGAGGATGCAGCCATCCTCCTTACTTTCACGGCAGTGAGCGCATCCCTTATCAAGGTGTAGCACGCAACTGCCGGAGTCGGCCGGCTCCCTTCTTTCCCAGACCGGAAGGGAGGCATGCCTTTTTCGTTCGCGCCTTATTGTCCGCGCCAATTCCGGAGCCGACTGCGCCAGCGAAAATGGCCAAGGTATCAATAAAGGGTCTGATGAGCTTTAAATGCCCGGGCTAATACGCTGTTTCACCGGGGCCCGCTATCAGCGCGCCCCATCCTGCAGGCCCGGCTCTCCCTTTTGCTTCTCTCGACAGGCCGTGTGTTCCATCCGGCCCTGGCAAACTGGACGGGGCCGAATGATCGCCGGCCCTGGCAGCCGACACAAAAGGCGCCGCCCGGAAAACAAAACAGCGGCAGCAGTGGCCGCCAGCGAGGCGCGCCGCGGGAGAAACGCCGAGGCGTGAGCGAGCATGGTGTTGCATCGCCGGCAACAACCGAGATTAATTCTCCGCGAGACTGCCAGTCGCCGGCTCACGGTTGGTTTGAAGTCATCCACAGAGTGGACTGTTGGAATTGTTGAGTTTGTGCTTCGACGCTAGCTGCTCGTCACGAGGAATAAAAAATGCCACTTTTACTGTAGCATGTTTGATCATTGGGAAATTTAAAGTAATAAAACAGGAGGCGACATCTCGCCTATTATTGCCACATGACTGCATACGAGAGAAAGTTGCAGTAGAGAAACGCTACTGCGACCTTAAGCTTCGTTTCAGAAATGGCTACTTTTTCCCTCTTCTTCACCTCATCAGTACCCCATACTGCCCTTGACACTCTGAGAGGCCGCCAGCGACTGCGGACTATAGAATGCACTCGCGGCCTCACTTTCGATGCAGAATTTTATAATTACAACGTGAGTTCGTTGTCTCTACTCCACAGTTGCCTTAATAATGAGTTGAAGAAGCTTGGAAAACGGAGGCGATGGCAAGCATTCTAATTCATTTTTATTTCCCTCCATTTTCCGACTGAAGAGCAACGGCACTGATTATGTGGCGGAAATAAAATATGAGAGCTGAGTCGAAACGGCATAGAGCGCTTCTTCGCTCACGGCTGTCCTCCCATTCTTCCGCCGCATCACCGTGAAGTACGTCAATCTTGTACCACGGCAACCCTCTGGGTTCTTACTGGGGCATCCACTTTCTAACTTCTGGCGATGCTCCAGTGGCTTCCCACCGACGCTTGAAAGCCACTGCGTCGTCACCCAGTAACAGTGATCAACGCCAGGATACTATAATTGATCTGATGCGGAAAATGGATAAAGGGTCCTTATACAATACGGCCTATTTCACTCACATCCTCATGATGTAAAATGTTAGAACGTATCATTCATAAACATATTTCAGAGTATTTAGAAACTAATAACATCTTGTGTAATGTTCAACATGGTTTTAGACGGGGCTTTAGCACAATAACACAACTGTCTGAATTTGTACATGATATTTCTTCTAACTTAAATTGATGGTAATCAAATTGATGTAATATTTATTGACTTCTCTAAGGCTTTTGACACCGTTATTCATTATAAACTCCTGTTCAAGTTAAACCTTATTTTAAAGAATCCGTGTTTGGTTAATTGGATATGTTCAGACCGCTCCCAGTACGTAACACACAATTCAGGTGATTCCTATGTGGCCCCGGTTTTTTTGGTGTGCCGCAAGGCTCCGTATTAGGACCCCTACTCTTTTTACACTATATTAACGACCTCCCGAATAATATCACATCTAAGATTCGCATATATGCCGATGATTGTGTTATTTATGACATCATTAATTGCCCTGAGGCTCATTATCAACTTAACAGTTATTTACTACATTTTCCGAATGGTGCAATAACTGGCAAATGAGTATTAATTTTCGTAAATCTGTAGTCATAAAATTTTCTAACAGCTCTTCCGCTTCTTTTTTCGCCTACTCGTATAATAGCATGCCACTGGAAAGGGTCTTTAATTAAAATACTTGGGAGTTATTTTCAGTACCATTTTATCTTGGTCCAAGCATGTTGATTATATTTGTAGCAAAGCCCTCATGAAATTAGGATATTTAAGACGTACCCTAGCTCAAGCCCCAAGTGATGTGAAGTACGAATGTATAAATCATTAATCCGTCCCGTGCTAGACTATGCATGCGTTGTATGGAACCCTCACAAGCTAACTGATACCAAGATCGAAAGAATTCAAAAGAAAGCCATTCGTTTAATCCGTCACCAGTATCACCGTGATTTTTCGCCTACTTCTGCCCTCCTTTCGTTACAGCTTACTACACTATCAAGTCGTTGGCATTTGGAATCGTCGAAATTCTTGTATTGTATCCTTCATGCTCATTATCGACCTTTATCTAACATTTACATTACTTCAGCCTGGCCTACTACCTCCAGATACTACCATGGGTTTAATATTGTCGCCTACTTTGTTCGACATAATCCATTTAAAACCAGCTTCTTCCCTCGTACCATCGCAGCTTGGAATAAGCTTCCTGGCTCACTTCGCTCCCTTCGTTTACAAAATTTTACTGACGCCATCGAACAGTGACTCTTTCACACAGTTAAGTAACCTCTAGCCGCCTATTAGTGTTATTGTTTTGTTTAAATTCTGTCTTGTTACTGCTCTACTGACCGTACTGTATAATTTATTTTATTTTATCATGTTCACCTTCCACTCCTGCTATAGCTCCGGATGGAGCTGCAGTATGTAAAAAAATAAAATAAAAGGAAACGGCTCTTATTGGGCGGAGTTTTTGGTAAAGGCCGCCTAACGTAACAAACCAAGCATTGTTGAGAATCAAGCATTTTGTAGCGTACACGCTTAAGCACGTTTATTTATTTTGTATTTCAAAATACTGTCAAACACGTTTTGTGCTCTTTAAAGGAGCGGACAAAGTATGCACGTGGAAAGTGCAGGATATCTTCAGTGTTTTTAAGTAATTAATGTAAAAACCTTAGACGGCGTAGTTTATCACGGCTCGTCACTGTGTGAACGCCTGCACAGACTTTCTTTATGTTGACAGTACAACGGCAACAAGGCTTAAGTATGCATGCGCTCACTGTTGGATAATTCTTTTGACGCAATGGGGGGGGGGGGGGGGGGGGGGGCGATATCTTCCGCAATACATTATTTTTCCCGCAAGTAGTCGAGACTGTAATCAATTGCTTTCATTGATCACAGTCTAGCTAACTGTCGACAAATTTAATAAACTTCCTGAGAGCCCTGTAGTTACATTTCTCTCGGCATGACAATATTTTTATATCAGTATTTTTGTTGTGTACAGGTGCCGTCCTCGATTTATTTAAATGAGGGCTTCTGCTCTATGGCACGTGAGCCACATGTTTTCTTTTTTTTTTTTTCTGTACAGGATATCTCCAGTGTTTTTAGGTAGTTAATACAAAAACCTTAGACGGCGTAGTTTATCACGGCTCGTCACTGTGTGAAAGCCTGTGGATGAATGCGTGCGGCAATCGCATTTGTAGATAAATCGTGCGGCGTTCTTTTGGGCCACTTCAAGTGTTCCGACGTTGTCTTCAGTGTAAAGGGACAAAGGCGATGTCAGCTATGCACAAAGCTGATGGGATAAATGTGACACAAGCTGGAATGTTTTTAGCTTGTGTGGATTGACTAAGGGCCGTTTTAAGGAAGAAAAAATTGCTGTTTGTTTTGTTGTTCGTGCTTTGAAAATGCGTGATGCAATTAAAGTCAGATGTGATTACATAAAACTACCGATACTTAGTCAGAATGCGCTTATTAACATCATTCAAAGGGTGCACATTGTCTAGCATATCCTTTTTCTTTTTTTTTTCGACATATATACATTTCTAATTATTTACCGTTTGCCATTTATTGTGACACTTTGCGACTTTTCAGAACGCATTGCTGTGTTTTTTATGCTCATTCATTACTGTCTTTTATTTATTCATATAGCACGCAATCATCCGCGAAAAGACGGATCTTTACATTAGTTTCTTTTGATTGTCATTTATAAGCAACGGTAACTACAGCGGGAGGTAAAACTTTACCTTCAGGGACTCCTTAAAGGAGAGGCACTAATCTAGACGCATGATCATCATATTTCACAAATCGATAAGACTCACAAGCTATATCCTTGACCAATTATATTTTTAAGCCTAGAGTGGAGTTTCGTATGGCAAACTTGATCAAAACCTGACATAGATACAATAAAATGGCATCAATCTGTGGCTGGTTATTGAGACATTGTGCAAAAACATCATTAATATCTGCCAGTTGTGTAGCCATTGACAAGCCACAGAGAAATCTGTGTTGTTTTCTGTAGGGTATGTAATAAACTGAAACAAAATTTATCATAAAATATAAAATAGTGTAATTTCAACACTTACCTGTGACCGATATGCGGCTGTAATTATCCACAGGTAAAAAAAAAAATTCTGGTGGACACTTAAGCTCCACCTTTAAGGGCATGGCGCCCTCGGCTATAAACCTTGCTCGCATAATTAATAATATCTTGAATTCCGCCTCCCTTAGCTAACATACACTCATTAGACTAGAACCGTACCACATTATGTGCAAGACCAAACAACGCTGGTATAAAGCCCTCTTTAACCAAGCCTTACGAACGTGCCTACGTGGCCCAGGGGTGTCGTCTGATTTAGGTTTCAAGGGTCTCGGAAGGTTCGATCTCCTCTGACCCCTAATTACAACCCCCCCCCCCCCCCCCCCCTTTGTCCCCTTCCATTTCAAAGGAGATGCATGAGTTTACTAGTCTTGATAACTCGGTCGTGCCACGTGGTTTTATGACGTTGAATAGCCCGATAACCAATCATCGTGCCGCTCGTCACCTGTGAAAAAAAAAGAAATCTGCCAGGGACATGCTTGTTGTTTTTTCGTTGCGTAACTCTGATCGTTATGTCCGAAGCTGACTTGCCATAGCTACTTGAAGTAAATTGCCGCTATAGCAATTGTTTCACTTGCGTTACAGCTGGGCCCGCATTTCTTACAAGCTGTTTGCTTCTGGCCTTTTCATTGAAATGTTCTTAAGGGTACGAAGCTATAGCGGTGATGGCTTTCTGATGCGGTTTTTGTAAACACACTGTCTCTATTCTTTGTCCACATTGCCGCATTGATAAGGTTAAAATAAGCCAGCACCACACACTCATATCCCCCTTCCCTCCTCGCACTTAAGCCGAGTCAACATGAAGTCGGGGCCACGCCAGTATTGCATGCCCGGCAGGTGACCATATGATTGCGCGTTCCAGTCCGGACTAAAACAGAGGGCATTTATTTTCAAGTAAAATGAACTATTTTATAAAGTTAAGTCGGTTTGAGACATGCACCGACCTTTTATTCACATTACAGGTCCTTTCAATTCCACACATCCAAGCGTGACGTGGGTACGTAGGTGCTATCTGACAAAGCCACCACCGGGACGAGGTCTCGTCTTCCGCTGGACGACAGTTTTAACGCTGTCGCATTAGAAATCACTGGAGCTCACATAGACAGGAGGAAACAGGACCATTTTTATTGTTCGCGTCAGTTTTCAATTTTTTTGGATGAGACGAAGGTGTATGTCTGTTTGAAATTTCATTTATTTTCAGTAAGCCCGTCTTGTGTGTGTGTGTGTGTGTCTGAGAGAGAGAGAGAGAGTCACATTACCGACGAACGCTGCACTTCTTGTTTAGCGAGCATCCTGGCAAGAGAAAGAAAAAAATGCCATGAAATTTCACCGTTCTTTGGTAAAGATGCGAACGTGGCGTCTACAGATTTCTACACGCCCGCAACATTCCTCATAATAGGGCTTATAACCGTCATAAAGATTATAGGGGCGAAGGTCATACATATTAAATTATCACAAAGTGGGAACCAGAGATGTCTGTGCTGAGTATAACATCGTGATTTAAATTGGAAGTGTTAAAACAGTTGTGACTAATTTCATTATTAAAGGAAAGTGCGTGGATTGGCACAACGTTTTCTGGCTTGATGACCCCGTTCTTACCACTGAGCATTTGAAGGTACTGCGAGAGCGTTATTGTGGTAGACTTGCAGGACTTGTCTGCTGTCAAGAGCTAAAAAGGAACCTTAAGTTGTAGCTGCCCAAAGTAGTAGCCACATACTCCAAAGCACAGATTTGAGTTTCAAAGTGATGACCGCGTTCCAGGTGTAACAATAATTCTACATAATTTAAATTAACAGACATGAAATGCTGAATGAAACGAGAAGCCAGCATTCACCAATTTTACAGGTGGCTGAAATACTATAAAAAGAGTCGCCGAGAACACATCTTGTTTTAAAATTGTTGCTTTTGTAGTATGCAAACCATAAGGTTCTAGCGAAGGCATTCATTATAAGAGACTTTGTTATTGAAGCTTCACTCAAGCGAAACTATGTTCACATGCTCTTTGCACCACTGAAACTGAGCGTTTGAAAAAGATCCAGCCAGTATTTAAATATCGCCGGAGCAATGAAGATGGCAGCACGTGTCGGAATCGATGGCGGCGTGCAGCGTTTTATGATTGTTTAAATCCTCGCCTTTCTCCTCGCCTCTTGTTGGACGCTATCGATCGAGGGACTATGGAAGGAAGCGCTAATGCCCATGCGCCGACTTGAGCGGCTGGCGTGCATGGATTTGTATGCATTAAATCAGCGACTCTGCCAGCCGCTAGCGCCCTCTCTTTGGCTGCTCCGAGGTTTCCCTAGAAATGAGGGAAGAAAGTTTCCCCGTCTCTGCTGACAGTTAGGGAAAGGGGCAACCGAGAGTGCTCTCTTTCCTCTCGAAGACAACCAAGACTGGCCGAAGAGTCGCCCTGAGAAGACGACTGCTTTGCAAACTACTCGGTGCCGCCACGAAGTTCAAGTTCTCAAAACGTATGCCTATTCCGTGACTTTATCACGTTGAAACTCATCTTGTTAAGTCCATATGTGCTGTCGATAAAGCAGCAGAGTTTGAATAAGTACGAACGTGGAAGAAATCTAACAGGGAGCGCAGATTTTAAAAAGCTAAGTGGGATTAGTAACCCCTGCGCTACATTTATTTTTCTCCTCCCATGAAAGTTTGTATATTTTGTCCCCGAGGGCATTGAAACATATAACATTGACAAATTGCTACGGACCCCGTGCGCGAGAGCTTATACCAGGGGTCCGATCTAAATTTAAGATTAAAAAAAAAACGACAATGTGTCCTAATCCAGTGAAACCAATTGAAGAAGGGCCGTTGAGAGTCGCTTGATCTAGTCTGCAGAACTTTTTCTTTCTACAAACTTGAATCATTAGCAAGGATTAGTTAGTGACCTTTCTAAATATCGGCTTCAATAACGAAGCGTCAGTTCACAAGCTGTAGGCTGTCTTAAGAAACAGCTGACAGTTAGGGAAAGAGTCAACCGAGAATGCTCTCTTTCCTCTCGAAGACAACCAAGACTGGCCGAAGAGTCTGCACTAAGCTAGAGTTTGCCTGAAAATCTTTTTACTGACAGTTAAGTTTCGAAGCCGCTGTTCGAGCTGTCACCCGCCGTGCTCGTCCAGAGAGACGACGGTCTTTTCAGCTGCTGGCCTTCGATAGGGTTCTCCTCTCACCCGCCGTGCTCGGAAGCGCTCACCGGCGGTCTTTTAAGGCGGGCCTGCCAGCCACCTTGGAGAACTACTCGGAGCCCAGACGAACGGGGTTACAGCATGTTTATTACAACTCGTCTCTAAATCCACCCTGACACCTAACTAAATAGCCTCGTTGAACACACCGCTAAGCCAATAGGAGCGAAGTAAACTCCAAAAGGCTCCGGCATAGTTCCTCCTCACACCTGTAGAGCTGCACGAAACAACTCCACCCGTTCACATTCATGAGTAAGTTGAACCCGCGGCCGTCGTCACGTGCGCCCGTGCCAGACAGCCCGAGTCGCGTGGGAAGAAGCTTCGTTGCATCCGCCGCTCCTTTACACGAGAGACTAGCACACACACAGACACCCACACATTACATATGATCTCCGAACCTGCCGTCGGGATCGCCGTTCCTTGACGCCGCCGACGCCGACGCGCAGACATCCGGAGTCGTCTTACGGGCGGCGTTGCGTCGGTGACTTGAGATCTGCACCAGCCCCGCGATCCAGGTTCCGTGGGAAACGAACGGAAAAGCACGCACCGAGCGTCGGCTCTCGAGTGAACATAACAACGCCGCTGCTCTGTCGATGAGCGGGTACCAGCCCAGACGCCGGCGGTGTGGTACGTCGCGTTGATGAGCGTGACACTGACTTTCAAAGATAACTCTCGCAATAATAATAATAATAATAATAATAATAATAATAATAATAATAATAATAATAATAATAATAATAATAATAATAATAATAATAATAATAATAATAATAATAAAGTTTCCACCTGACAGTGGTGTTACTAAAACGTCCCAAGGCGCGTACGAGAACAAAATTGCCATTTCACTGTGGCGCTCTCCCCGATGAGGCTTTCACGTGGGCACAAGAGGGGCATACGCGCCAACAGCACACGAAGCCAGTAAAACAAGTTGTTTAAATATTACCTTTGCTACAAACACTGCGGCTAAGCAGTTTTTCGAGACAATCTGTAATTTCCGTACTGACACTTTGTTCCTGGCGCCAAAAAATTTGAGGGACACCTCAGTTCTGCCTTTAAGGGTTATGATGCGACGGCTATGATAGTTCCCGTTGGCAGCTTCGTTTGCGGATCCACGTTCGCGAACATGCACTTCGTCACTCATTAAATCGCAAAAAAAAAAAAAAAAAAAAAGAACAGCACCGGTACTCGGTACAAACAGAGTAGAATAACGGAACAGCGCTGACTAGCAACACTTGTAATATACACTTTTTATCTCAAGGACCAGGACGCATACGCACTCATTAAATCGCTAGTCCCCTCATTTATGCGTCTGTTATCTCTCCGGTACTCATTGGCATACAGTCCTGAGCTGCCATATAATGTGAAAGACCACCCGACACAGATATAAAACTCCGCTTTAACCAAGTCGTACCAAAAAAATGGGGGTGGCCTTATACGGGAGTAGGGTGTCAGTCCGATTCGGGATCCAAGAGTGCCGGAGGGTTCAATTCCCATTTCACCCTTCCACCTTAAAAGAGTTACCTGAGTGGAAGCTCAAGCTCCTGCCAGCTTGCCTATCTCCCGTGGTTTCGTGACGTCGCACGGCCCACTGACCAATCAGGGTCTGAACGTGTCACCTGCCAACTACCACGCCAGACAGCGTATTGTTTCGCTCAAGCGCCGACGCCGGATTTTCAGGAGAACGGAACGATTAGTGTTTTTGCGTTATTAGCTAAGAATTTCGGTCACTATTATTTGGTAATTAACTATGAAGAGAAAAAAAAATACAGCAGACTAGAGCACTCTTTTCTCGATAGTCCTTAAACCCTTTCACTCTGTTTACTTCAAAATCTTCGTTACCTTTTGTTGGGACAACTGGTATATATACCGACCTCCCATATGTTTTGAAATAAACCGCACACTCTCTTGGAAGGCATGACCCCGTAAGAAGGGTTTCTGTTTAATTACTCACTGCTCGTCACGCAATCAAATATTTTCTCTTGCAGTTGCTGCTGCGAGGCGCCTGCCGAGCCAGGAACGAACCAGTCAAGTGGTTTAATATCCGGGCTCATTCTCAGAATAGGTTGATTTCATTTCCACCTACCTTGCCCATTACGAATTTCTTTTGTACGTTCTCTCGGTTGTGCTCGGAGCACAGCCAGGCAGGACCGGATTAGCAGGGATGAGGACCCGGTTGAAAAAAAGAAAAATCAGGAGGGCTCCTTTAACTACCCACCACCTCATCCCGCTCCCTGCTGTCATGTTTGAGACGACGCGTTTTAGTATTTCTTACAGAGAGCACAAACCATATTTTCTCGAAGAATCTACCGACTGTTACTACTTACGATTAACGCCTGCGCATATTATTTCTCGCAGAGCACATGGACAGACTGGGATATAGACCGAGCTATTATACTAAATTATAGGACACACAACATCCGCCCTCAAAAATTAAAACGACCTCGCCGGTGTGGCGCAGTGGTTACGTCACTCGACAACTGTTCCCAAGGATGCGGGATCGAATCCCGGCCTCGGCGGCCGCTATACCATGCAAGCGAAAAGCAAGGCGCCCGTGTGCTGTGTGATGCCAGTGCCCGTTAAAAAATCCCAGTTGGTAGAAATTTTTAGAGTCCTCGACTACGGCGTCTCTCATAGCCTGAGTCACTTTGTAATGTTAAACGCCGCAAACCAAACCAAACTAAAAATTAAAACGCGCATTCGTGAAAAAATAAATTTCTCGGGTAGTTATTTTCTTGGCTAACCGCGCAGGACGATTGGCTGCGTGAGAGCACAGACGAAGTGGAGATGGCTCTTGCTCTTAAGCTGCTCGCAAATTCTTACCGTAAATACGCTACCATTCATGTAATAGTTTTGTGAGTTCATCTAGCAAGACGAATTGAAGCCCGCCTAAGGCACTGGTTCTACAGAAACTACGATATTATGTTCTATATGCTGACGTAAACTACTGCAATTAATGCTTATTACATCAAACGCTGTCATAATGTGGGATGCTAAATCTGTTTGAAATGGTGGTGCCTGTGGGAAACGACATCGTTACTGAACCGCCACGAAATTAGTTTCAACACGCTCAAATAATCAGTAACATACCTTTTCATTTTATGTAGATTGTCCACAAATAAAACTACATATTTACAGAGTGGCATGATGGGCTAGTTGGTTGAATATTATTTTAAAACAGCGCTAGAACATGGGCGGACAGAAAGAGACTAGAACACATTGCTATTTACATGTACATTTGCATATTTACATTTTGCAACATAATTTCCGCTTTTGAAACCAAAGCAAGCATTTTTTGCATGTATTGCGCATCTTTTATCCTTTCAGCTTAAAGAATAAATTTGCAGTTTACAATAAAAACTTACGCCGTGCTATCGCATCTATTCTCAAGGTGAAGCTTAATCAACCTTGTAATTTTTTACAGAAACATTACACGTTTGCACAAAGAAGAATATATAAGTTTAAATATTTCACAAGAGTTCAACTTTGGGTCGTGCATTAGTAGTACTTGTCTGATTCTTTTTTTCATTACAATTTTATGCATGTGATGTATTTCTATAAGCGTTTTCGAGCCAAATGCTGGAAGAGTTTCTTGATGAGATCGCCAACTTTCACCCGCCTGAGAATCTCGCGTCTCCACTCTCAGCAGCGACAAATTGCGGAGTCGTCTCTCATCTATGAGCATTCGTTATCTCAAACTAATAATGTATTGGTTTTTCCACAGCTTTCACCGCTTACGCTCAGATTAATAAAACACACAACTGACCTCAACAGCAGTAATGGCAGAGGTCAGTTTGTTGACCAGCTGGTACGAGCTGACTGACTCTCAACTGAAAGCTAGCTAGAACCCGTTGATTCCACTCGGCTACCAACTGAGACCCACTGAGGACTTGGTAGGCATCTGGAACCAGTTAATCCTAGCTGAGTACCAGCTGGGACCAGCTGAAACTAACTGCAACCAGTTAGAACCCGCTAAAACCATTTGGCTTTTTCATCTATTTGGCCAAGTACGAAGTTTTGCACTTTGACTGGCGAACTACGAGGCTGGCTTTGTCACGGAGCGTACGTCGCGAAGAAAAGGTTTTGAAGCATACGACATTGCAATACATAAACTTTAACTATAATCATAGAAGACCAGGAAGAAGATAAATGATTTAAGTATTTTGCGGAACGAACTTCAAAATCCGCTTTCTTTCTTTCTTTTTTTTTTTCAGATCGGGCCCCTGAGAACAGAGGGCCCGGTTCACTTGAACCCTTTGAACCCTGTATAATCCGAGCCTGCAGCCAGATCAAAAGTGATTTGTCGTAGTTAATTAATAAGCGGAAAGTCTATAGCTGTAGAAACCATGCAATTTGTTTACAAACTAGTTTTTTCTTCGTACCAGCACTAATGTATTCCTGTCTGGTTTGTTGGATCGAAAGAGGCCGTGCTGATGGTCCATTGTCTTTGCGCGTGCACCGCACTTCACAGGTTATCGTGCATTGTCGGTAAGCATGAGTGCAAAGAACATGAACGTACGTACAGTACATCACATGACTCGTTTATTAATTTTTGCTGGAAACTAGACAATGGAAAAGCGAAAAGGTGTCGTACTGCCTTTTCTGTTTTATTTAGCGCAAGCTAGCGTCTCCAATCGGTTAAAGTGTTCTTTTGAAATGCATTCTCGAGATAGCGCTGCAGCTGGTGAGCGACGGCCATTGCACTCAAACGCGGATGCAGTAATTCCAACAAATTCATTAAACGGCCTTCCCAACTACATTTGCGATATACTGACGTTATACACTGTGATATCTAGCGATTTATCTGTCTTACATGCACTGATCGAATATTTCATTTGGTTCAGAGTTTGTGAAATTGGAATCGAGCACGTTAGGTATCGACAGCCGGCCCCATATCGAAAGGAATACGGGTTTAATTGTAGTTACGACAAAGTAACGTAGCTCCGAGGAAGAAGCGAATGTTGGGTTAAAACAGTAACTCTAAAGAACTAAGGTTTTACTCCCGTTTGCAGATGTTTGCCTCCATAGAGCCCGAATAAACATTCAGACTTTGGTACAACAGATATTAGACACTTCCTACACATGAGGAGTGGCAGTCGTGTAGATCCAGAATATAACTAATGCAGCTGCAACTTCTCATTCAAGGTTCTAAATATTATTGTTGAAGTGGCAGTGATTACACGAAGCCACGAAGTAGACATGTAGCGACCATAACGCGTTGTGACGGGGCGCAACCGGTTTCGCAGGTTTGACACGCTTAAAAAGAGTTTCATCGTTGTTTTTGTATTTCAACCGTTAGGGGCGCACAGAAAAAAAACAATAATTTCCGCATCAATCGACCACAATTACCAGCGCATTCGATTAAGTTTAAAAGTAGTCAGCCTAGTTTCAGTAATGTTAAACACCACTTCCGATAATTTGTCCTGTTCCCTTGTAGCACAGCTTCACGATGTAAAAGCAAGCAGGAATTGTAGGCGAAATATTTTGCACTCTTTCGCGCGTAGAGTTTAGCGCCAGTTATGCTACTTTTCTGAGGTCTAGTGGCAGCGCAATGGTATAGCATCAGCTTGTTACGAATGAGACACTAGGTTCAACTCATTGGCTAGAACACTGTGAAGCCCCGGCTTTCTCAAACTGGTTCATGCGTTCCTTGACCCGGTGCTCGAGTTTCGCAGTGAGAAGCAGGTCAAAAGGGTCCCATACAGGTTTTGAGATCCGCCGCTCCTTCAAAAGAAGCAGATTCCATGCTGTCATACGAAAACGAAAGAAAGAAAGGTTGCTTCATCCATCGTTATCAAATATACTGTGGGGCAAATTAAACAAATTTACCATGCAAATAATTTGAATGTTAATGATATACGCGCAAATAATGAAAAGGGACTGTCAGGTAAGGCAAGTAAGACAAGGGAAGAGAAAAGATTTCTTGATAAAAATGGGTGGAGCAGAGACACCTTGTGGGCTACCAACCTGCAAGGGACAACAAAGGTCAGGGCTACTATAATGTTAGAGGTGGGATGTGTGAAGGGATTGAAGAGCCCAATTTTATGGCCAGCGTTTAAGGAAAAGAAATCAGCATCGTCTACTGCCTTAGTCTGTGTCATGCACTACTACATTGTCTTTTAATATGGGTGCCATCTCCTTACAAGTGATGGTAACTACGCAGGGCGACCTTTCTGCTTTTCAAGTTTGGCAGAAATGCCATACTACTTTCCTCTACAGCACGATAAATAGTCATAAAGTATCTCCTTAAACAATATTTCGCTGAACAAATCAGCAGTCTGGAGTAGAACGCCATGGAAATCAGGTGTCCATTAAGGGGCCTTTCTTTCCTTATTACCAATTCGTGTGCCGAGCAGCGTTTTTGGGATCTGCTGTATAATTTTAATTGTTTTATTTAAACAGTAATATTATCTTAAATAATAAATAATTTTACATATCAAAAGAAAAACGACATTACTTATAAATTTAAAATAAAAAATGATTGTGTGCTGTTGCATGATTAAGAGTAAAATTAATTGTGCTAAGCAGTAAACTATTACTCTTCTTTATCTTGCTTTGATAGAAACAGATGAAAAACATCGAACCGAATACTATAGGAAGCGGAGTTAGGGAGCGCTTTTCGCTTTGGCGAAAATACAGCGTTCATTCTGAACAAGGAAATCAAAAGTTCTTTTTTTGGGGACCTGTTACAGCGACTTCAACGAAATGTATTGTATCTTACCAACCGAGTAGATGCCATTGTTTGGAGTGTAATCTCTCAGCCCTCAACTGTTTCTAAAAATATTGCTGTCGGAAATTTATTTTATTGAAATTTCGTCTCTACAACTCTTTATCTCCGCTACAATGTGAAAAATAAAAATTTCAGAAAGCGCGCATGCTTCACTGTTTGAAGCTTACACTTCGATAATAATTGACGGGGCTTTTTCAAGCACAGTGTAATATAAACAGCCAATGATGCCCATTTTATTATCGTTGACAGGTATCGTTCGTTCCATTAAAAAATGTATATATTTCGAATAAAAAAAAGGTCTTGAAATTCAGTGATTTCCCTCATTTTGTCACGAAGGGGCCAGGGATCAAATTTGAATAATAAGATGTGAAGCTTTGAATTGTAACACATTTTAATGCAGTTGGTTCGTCCAAGGGAATTCAGTAGTTGCCGTAAAAAATAGATTCTCAGTTTCCATGGTCTAGACAAAACTCAAATAAGTTAAGGTTCACTCTAACTCTAAACTGATGTGGCGACAATAGAATTGGCTAAATCAAACTGCGCCACGGAAAGTAATGACGCTGAGAAAGTATTTCTTTTGCCTTCAGTCTAATTGCTCTAAAATTTATGTCCTCGCGTGTTTGTGAAAACGTCTTCTAACAAAGTGAAGGGGGCAACAAGTTAGAAAAATCAAATAGACATATTATCAGTCGAGAAACCGCTTATTTACTGCTCCTCAAGTGAACAGGCCGTGAACGCACACTGTGGTCATTCGCTTTTAAAGGTCGGGAAAAATTTTTGTCTGGCCAGAGTCCCAACTCTAGTGGTCCTGCAACTGAAGCCCGCTGTAGCGGCAAAAATCCGCCAACCTAGCCAAGCAAAAAATAAATAGAAAAGAAAAATAACAATAAAAAAATAAAATAAAAGTAGCCAAAGCAGCGCAAGGAAAAAAAAAAGAAAAAGAGATGAGCTATAAAATTACAGAACCCAAGCCAAAAGAGCGGAAAAGTAAGAAGAGGACGAGCACGGGGGAAGAAGACAAGCTAAAAAAAGAAGGAACAAGATATATACAGAAAGAACAAGACAGAAGTCAAGCCGAAAGAAGCATGAATGAGGCAAAGCGGAAGTAAAATGACACAAGGGATAAGAAGGACGAGAAAATGGAGAGACATCAAGACCTTCACCGAAAGTTTCAACCACGTGGTTTTAACTAAGCCATAGACTAGTTCTGTCACTCTTCTGTCTTTTGTTTTTTTCTGATTGTCTACCTTTTTGTAATTTTTCATTCCCTAACGTTTATTGGATAGAGTAGCTTCTATATACACACACTGACCATCTGCGTTGTGGTTGTGTTATTATAAGCTATGTATACGCACGCAATTCCGTCGCCGCAGCAATGCAGACTGACGAAGCAAACCACAGCGTACTACCTCTCACAAGGACGCCACCGAGTGAGTTAGGCGGCGACGCTGCTTTCAGCGCAGACTACCGGTTGTGTACCAATCGAGCGCCGAGGTGAGTCAGCGCTAGGCTGGCAGACGCTCTCGGAGTTGCGAACACTACTAGGAATCCCCTTTATTTTCACTGTGCGGTCGTACGCTCTTTCTGCAGTGAGAAGAGGGACATCTGCGAGCTTGTATGTGTGTGTGTGTCCACACGCGTAACATTGACTGAAAGAGTGGTCTGGCTCGGCAATAGCAGCTCTCCTGTCCATCGTACTCCACAAGAAAGAGATGAAAAAGATTGCCGGTCTAGAGAAAAGAATGACCGAACAGATGAAAGAAAACATAAAAGACACAAAAAATGCGGAGATGTCTGAGCACAGGAGAGGTACCAACAACAAAAAAAGTTCTCGGGGAAAACCCCCGTTTTCAAGAGCTGGGTGCAGCAAAACGCACACACGCTCGCGCACACACATACACGCACGCACGCACGCACGCACGCACAGAAGAGCGAAGGAGCACATCCGAGCCGCTTGGTGGTGGTAGCGGGCTTTTGGCCGGCTTCTTTCGTTTGCTCCGCCTTTTCCTTCCCTTTTGGTGCGCTTTCTTTGGGCTCGACGTCTTCCTCGCGTGTTTGTGCCGGCGCGTTTGTGCGTCTCTGTTGGTATACAGTAGGCAAGACAGAAAGCGCTCAACACGAAAGACTGCGCGCAAGGAAACAAGCCGAAAGTGTGAGCGGCCAGGAGCCGAGTGACCAATGGCTCTCTGAAATGTGCCGGGGTCAAGGCCGCTTGAGCCGACCTTGCCCAACTGGGAGAGGCTTGTCGTAAAGATGCTGCTATTTTGGGGGACACAAACCTTGCCGAGGAAAGGCGCTGAAAGGGACTTCCAGGGAGGAGTGACCGGCCACAGAAGGAACCTTACGGCCGCGACGAAGGAAGAGGCGACAGTGCTCTCTGCAAAGGTCACGGCTGTATCAAAGATGGAGAAAGAATGGGCCAGTGTGTTTTCTACTGTTATATAGCATTAAGAATTCATCTACTCTCATGCCTTTCCTTCCCACAAGGGCAATGGCTGGTCTATGCAGAAGAATATAAAGGCTTGAGGCAACGTTGTTTCAAAGTATTTTGCTCTACAGACCAGTCGTCATTTTTTTTTTTTTTTTTTTTTTAGCAAAGCTATGTGCTCCAAAGAACGGAACTTCAGGCGCACTGATTTACGGCAACGAATGAATATGCCTCGAAACCTCAAAATGTCATTTTTGTCTCTTTTCTTTTCTTGTAATCTCTTAATGACATGGTTTTCTACCTGGTGGACTATGACAAGCGCCAGTGTTACCAAACAACAGAACGAAAAAAACGATTTAACGTAGACAAGAATGTCCAGTTTATTGTATATTTCGTAGTGCAGGTTCTTTGGTACCTCTGAAGAAAGTGCATATTGATATATACTTTAAACGACGAAACCCCCGTTTCATTGGTTCACGAATGTTTTCGAAACTGGCCCATTGCCCATCATTTCTTAAAAGCTGCAGCGAAATTTCTATGACAGAAAGATGTACCGAGACCTACCTCCTGTTGTAATATACTTATATAAAAAAAAAAAATCGAGGACGAACCTGATATAAGCGAAGTGCCGCAACGAAGGAACCTTGTTTTGACATTATGCGTATCTATCACAAATTTCACTTACTGCATCAACTCCTCCTCCCTCTTTTGCAAACATCTCCGTTACTACATATGTGCTACCATGTATTTCGACTTTTTTCATCATTTCGCGTGTGGAGTAGTTTATTGCTGCGTATGCGAAGTGTGTGCGCGTATGCTTACTTCGCTGCCATTGCACCTAACGTAACATCCTAAATGTATGCTTCGCACACGCTCTACTCCACGTAAAAACCTGCACTTTCCCCACTGAGGTGGTCGCTAAATTTGTAACAATGCTTCAGTGGACCACTGAGACATTAGTTCGCACCCCGCAGACCAATCAACTTTTTATTTCTTAAAGGACAGCCTTTCTGAGAAGGACTCTTTCATCGTCAACATTGGCTGAAAAAAGTGCGAGAAGTTTTCTTATCTGAACGGAAACTCACTTTCTGAACACTGTCGATAACTATTCTACGGTTAAAATGAATCCAGTAAAGCGAAAGAGACGAGAGTGGTAGCGGTTACGTGTTCAAGATGAGGTTCTGCCCACTCCACTGCCAGGGGTTTCAGAATTGTGGCCTCACCCAGTCATGACAGCGCTGATTCGTCCTTTATGATTATGCAGGAGTTGGAGTGAAGTTCGTGAAGTGCGTGAAACTCATAGAAATGTGCTTTTATACAGCGCTTGTTTATGAAGAAAACCGCCATGGTAATCAAAGAAACAAGAACACGCGTAAGCCGTAATAAACATACTAGACATGTCCATGTAGAGATATTTTATAAGGACTGTTTCGAACGTTCCCTTTACCCCGTAACAGCGTCCGACTGGAATGGGCTTTCAAATCAGGTTGTAAACGGACAACCTCGAGAACAGTTTTCCACCCTCCTTGCTGCCATATCTAAAACAATAGATTATATAAATGGAATGTTTTATTGACTGCATTTTATGACTGCGTTTTATTGAATCTTTGTTGCTGCTGGTCTGCGTTTCCCAAAATTCTGATTGTGTATCTACAGTTCTATTTTTGTCCAGGTCGGACCGATAGTATATGTAAATAAATAAATAAATAAATAAATAAATAAATAAATAAATAAATAAATAAATAAATAAATAAATAAATAAATAAATAAATAAATAAATAAATAAATAAATAAATAAATATCCAGTTTTCCTCAACAGAATTCCTCGCACGCCCGGCAGCTATGACTCAGTGGTTAGGGCGCCCGGATGCTTAATCCAAGGGCGCGGGACCGAACCCCTGCCGCCGTGGCTGCTTGTCGACGGAGGTGAAAAGCAAGGCATCCGTGTGCTGTGTGATGTCAGTGCACGTTGAACAACCACAGATGGTCGAAAACCCAGTAAACCAAGCTTAACCAAACCAGAATTCCACTAACAAAAGAGAGTTGCGAAAAATGAAACCACGAGCACACTTAATGATCCAATTATGCTTTTCAGAAGTAGCTATGATGCTGTAGTACACGGGCAAAATAAAAATGACAAAAAATCAGCAAGTGGTGTAGTTTACGCGGCTAGACGGATGCCTTCATCTCGGAAGGTAACTAGTTCAGACTTTTTGCGGAAAAAAGCTCAGAGCGCTATCTCTAGGTGTCATTTTGTTGTAATAACCGTTGTAATAATATATCTAGTTGTAATAACTTACAACAGGTGTGATGAGAAATTAGTATGGTGTGGCCCGCTATCATTTTTACGCTGTGGGAAACTATTTGTAATTTTAATAAACTTCCCTGCTGACGACGTCTCTTTGTTCAACGAAATGCCCAGAGATATTAACTATTCTGTTGCCTGGTCGGTGTTTTCAGGGTGTGCAAATAAAAGCCCTGGGCGATAGCCGACAAAAGTAGGAAAGGCAGTAACGCTAAAATATTTGAAAGCGCAGCAAATAAGCGCCGCCGATTTACTCGCCCAAAAGCGAGGATCCAACGCCGGCAGCGTCAGCAGCGCCGCGCGTTCGGGCCTCGAGGGCTGGAGGAAAAGAAAAAAAGAACGCGCCTCTCCACGCGTTCTCTGCGCGCACGGTGTCGCTGCGCCATCTCTCTGCTGAGAGCCGCAGTGTTCCCGCAGGCAAAATGGCGGACAGGGTAGCGCCGCGCGCCGCACATAGGCTAACAACTCGTGCTTTCTATTAGCGCAAATCGGGTGTAGGGATGGTTGTGGCCCAGCTGAGCCACGTTTTACAATGAGAACGAACATCTGAAACACACACGCACAAAAGAAGGACCTCTTCCCCAAAGATATATGACAGCAGTCGCATCATTTATATTCTTGCTAAATGAGTTTCAATATGCTAAGGCCAACTCGTACCTCACAGACAGTCGACGCATTGTAAATTTAAGTCTCATCCCCAATATCGAAATACTGCGTCATAAAGTAACAGAAGGGTAATAAACCGTGCACTTCTATTTGTCACTTTCATCTAAATAATTTGTTACCGAAATTCGCAAAGTTTGAAACACTTAAATATTTAAGGCCACCTTTTAAACGACAAATAATCGTTTACATCAGGTATTTTTTTAACTTACACAGATTATTATTTGGGAAAGTGTGAGAAATACGTCGACGAGTTCTGTGCATGTGCTATGCACATGGCGGGCCTCTGTCCTGCAAACAAAAATTTACGCTCTGATAACCTTAAAGAGCCCGTTCTCTCTCTCTCTCAAAAAAAAAAAAAAAAAAAATCCGGCGTGCTTCGGCGTTGTCGTTGTTGTGAGCGAATAATCATGAGCATGTCTTTGCCAGGCAGAAGTTGCCATGGGGCATCGATTGGTTGGTTGTAACAGGCTGTGTGCGCTGCCAACTCGGGCTTCTCCTTTGAGATGGAAAGATGCGCTGTAAATCGAACACTCCGGGATGCTTGGATGCCGAGTCCAGACCCCATCCCCCTTGACCACGCAGGGATTTTCGTACGGCTTCAATAAATCCGGGCTATATACCTATGTCGGGTTGTCTTTTACATAATGTGGTAGCTTGGGACTGTATGCTATGAGTGCGTATGAGTAAACAGAGGCACAAATTAAGAGATTAATGATTAAGCAGTAGCAAAACAGATGTATGCGAATGGGGATCGCCAAGGGGAGCCGTAAGGGGGAGTCATTACGGTAGTTGCGTCCAACCATTAAGAGCGGACTTTAAATTTCCTCCAAATTTTCCTAGAGAACGGGTCCTTTAACCCAGTCACTTGAAAATTATAGATGGTTAAGTATGTCGATGGCGCAGCGCGTGAGTCCTACCCACCACTACGCCACTGAGCTGTATAACTATTTTGTCCGTCAGACCGGTCGACTGCAGGGCCATTGAATATCATAATATTCGGCAACTAACTTCTGCCAGGTTTTCTCAAGCTTTATCCAGGCAAAAAAAAAAAAAAAAAAAAAAAAAAAAAAAAAAGCCATCGTGCTCAACTGGGCAATACAATTAAAATAAAATGTAATCATTATGTCTGCCATTTGGACTCGTGAATCCGATTGGGTGGCCCATTCGGTTTCCTTACACCCCAATGGGCGGTTTACAGCTCCAACTGGACATAGCTTGCAATTAAATGGGTCAAATTGGTCATGTCATTTAGATTGGTTGGTCTAATTTTGCAAGTCCGACTGCGCGGCTATGATTTCTTCGAGTAAAATCAGCAATTTCCTCTCTACAAACACACAAATGTGAACTAATTAGGTTATTGTATAAAAATACATTAGCAGCTTAATCCGCTGAGCGGTTTTCATTATGCCCATAATCACTGAAACTGCAGTCTTGATTACCTCATTCAACTGACAAGTGCCACCGGCTCCAGCAGGACGGCCCCATGAATTGAGCATATAAACCCGAGGAAAAACATTACTTGATTATAACTGATGCTCTTACCAACGGATTGTCATCGCTACCTGCAGCCTTCAATTTTATTGCAAAGCGGACCTCTTTTCGAAACTTCGGTGTTTGTTACGTCATAAACCCTTCAGGATGCGCTTATATCATTATCTGTTCTATTCTAGTTTTTCGTTATGCGCTATGCGCACTGTATTTTTGGATTCTCATTAATAATTTTATTACTGCCCTTATGGTACCCTATGACTTAACAAAAATTAACCGACACAGACGTGATTTTTTTTTCTTTTTTTTAGGCTTGACATGGAGAGTATTGGTAGTCTTGTCTTACTCATTGCGTGGTCTTGTCTTACTCATTCGAGATAGCTTCAGCACAGATGTAATGTATAGACACACTCACTAAATATCTCAGTTTTTCGCCTCACCGATTCTTTATTTGTTTGTCGGTTTTTCATTCTGTGCTTTCTTAAAATAAGCCTTGAAGAGCAAAAAGAAAAAAGAAAAAAGAAAAAAAACGAATAGTTATTGTACTCTGCTAAGAGTTTAGTAGAGTTAACGTATTAGGAACTGAGCTGTGAATTTTAACAAAAAACAAAAACAACCGGCATTTGTGGCATTGAGATTGAACTGCACAAGAACAGTAAAAGCCAAGACGCCACTATGGAGGAAACGAGTAATATTGCTTAGAAGTTTCTGGTCACGTGAAGATCGATTTCCAATGGGTCTGCACATGTGAATTGGCCCATCATACAGTAATTGTGCCGCAATTGTTCTTCATGCAGCTTTCAAGGTGCTGTGGTTATGTCATACCGCCTAATTGGCATACATCTGTTAGTCTAGTTTAGCGATAGGGATTCGAACCCCCATATAAGCCTCCAAGTGTATGTCCTAATCGTCGTAGCAGCGTGCAGCCGCTATCCAACTCGAGCGCCGTAACGGAGTGCAGATACTGCCAGGGACAAAGGGACGAACAGAGTAGCCTGTGTGCAAGAACGACGCTCCCAGATTTATTGCAGCCAAATATATACAGAAGCAATGACGTCCCGATTGTCATGTGACTTGCATATAGATGCATACCAGCAGCCTCATTAGACAACGCGACTTAGCGACGCGCGTCTTTCTGAATCGGGAGTCGCTGTGCGAGCAAATTTTCACTTACGTGCACGTAGGCGGTCATAAGTGCCTCGAAAAGTTTTATTTAGAGTCAGTCAATTCTTTTCAAAGTAGCGAGAAGGTCCCATCGCGTGCTGGCAACCAAGACCGGCGCGGCCATGAAGCTTCCAAATGCTTCAGGCACGGCACTTGATGACATTTTGAAAGCAGCATGGGCATTTATTTGCCTGTGCATTGCCTTGAAGAGCCCCGTGGCTATTTTAGAAACAGTAGAATTGTCGAACTGGGAACGGTAAGCTTGCAATGTATGGAAGGCTGAGCGGCGGACTGCATGCGGAGCATTCCAGTCCTGCCAGAGATTAATCCGACACCTTGCTTCTGTTGTGATTTTCATGGAACTGTGATCACTCCCACTTTCTTGCCTTCCTCGATTACCATCGTAAATGATCACATTGACTGATTCTCTATGACGATGCTGATGCCAACTACCTGTAGGTCGCCGCACATGCGCGGGCACACTTTGACGCAAGCTCACTCGTGCTTGCTTGTTAAACATCTTTGTTGACGCAATCAAGATCATTATAGCTAATCATTATCACTCATCGCTAAGCATTGTTACTCGTTACCAGTCAGTTGCGGTCATTAAAGTCGTTATGGTGTATTGGTCATTACCTATGAGTCATGCCTAGTCAATGCAATCGTTATTCCTCATCGCTAAGTTTTACTCGTTTCCGTCAGTTCTACCATTCAAGTCGTCGTTTGACGTTGTGGTTCTTTCGTAGCCATGAGTCATTCCTAGTCACTGTAATCATTACACTATAGTTTAACTTTGGTTCATTTCTAATCAGTTGCGGTCATTATAAATCCCCGTTTGTCATATTTGTTGTTTCGTAGTCATGATGAGTCATGCCTACTCAGTGTAGTCATTACCACTCATAATTAGGCATTTTTACTTGTTTCCAATCAGATGTGGTCATTACAAGTCAGTTTGACATATTGGTCGTTATTTAGTCATTTGCAGTCATGATGTGTCATGGCTAGTCATTGTAGTCATTACTACTCATCGCTAAGCATTTTTACTAATTTCCAATCAGTTGCAGTCATTAAAAGTCGTATTTTGACATCATCATCATCATCATCATCATCAACAACCTGACTATACCCACTGCAGGGCCAAGGCCTCTCCCATATTTCTCCAATTAACCCGGTTCAGTGCTAGCTGCCTCCACTTGACCCCTGCGAACTTCTTAACCTCATCCGCCCACCTAACTTTCTGCCGCCCCCTGCAACACTTTCCTTCCCTTGGAATCCTGTTTTTTACTCTAAGAGACCACACCGGTTATCCCCTCTTCGCACTACATGTCCTGCCCATGCCCATTTCTTCTTAATTTCCACTAGAATGTTGGTAACTTGAGTTATTTCTCTGACCCACTCTGCACGCTTCCTATCTCTTAATGTTACCCCTACCATTTTTCGTTCCATAGCCCTCAGCGTCGTCCTCAACCTAAGTAGAACTCTTTTGGTTAGCCTCCACGTTTCAGCCCCATACGTGAGTACCGGCAAGATGCAACTGTTGTATACTTTCCTCTTGAGCGCTACCGGTAAGCTGCTAGACATAATCTGCGAGTGCTTGCCAAATGCGCTCCATCCCAATCTTATTCTTCTTGTTATTTCCTTTTCATGGTCCGGATCTGCGGTTACTATCTGTCTTAAGTAGACATATTCGCGTACTACTTCCAGTGCTTCGCTACCTAACGTAAACTGCTGTTCCTTGCCGAGGCTGTTGAAAATTATCTTTGTCATCATTATCATCGTTAGCCTGACTATACCCATTGCAGGGCGAAGGCCTCTCCCATATTTCTCCACTTAACCCGGTTCTGTGCTAGCTACATCCACTTGACACCTGCGAACTTCTTAACCTCATCCACCCACCTAATTTTCTGCCGCCCCCTGCTACGCTTTCCTTCCCTTGGAATCCAGTTTGTTACCCTAAGCGACCATCTTTGCAGTTCATCTCCTGAGTTACCTATAGCAAGGCAATGCCATCAGCAAATCGCAGATTACTGAGGTATTCTCCATCTACCCTTATCCCTAACTGCTTCCATGTCAAGTCTCTGGATACTTCCTCCAAGCAAGCTGTGAATACTACTGGGGAGATCGTGTCTCCTTGCCTAACACCTTTCTTTATGGGCATTTTGTTACTTTCTTTATGGTTGCTGTGGAGCCACTATATATATCTTCCAGCACTTTCATGTGTGGCTCTTCTACCCTCTGATTTCACAATGCCTGCATCACCACCGAGGTTTTTACTGAGTCAAATGCTTTTTCGTAATCAATGAATACTATGTGTAAGGGCTGGTTATATTCCGAACATTTTTCTATCACCTGGTTGATGGTATGGATATGATCGATGGTAGAGTACCGTTTCCGAAATCCTGCTGTATTTTGCATACTGGTCATTTATTCATCATTATTAATCATTAGCATTAGTCATTAACTATATCGATGTCTATAACTTTTATTTATTATCTATCACCATCAATCGTTTCCATTCTTAATCTCCCTCCTCACACGACCGCTATTTGCGAGCGACATATTAGCGCACAGATGCGACGCACACATTTTCCCTAAACGGCTATAGCCTAGAAACGCTTTAGCCTTAAACATCTTTTCGGACTTATCCAGCTGCTGCAGCCGAAGGTGCTATAGCCCGGCATTCTTCCGCTAAGTGCTTGTTACAATAATAAAAAAAAAAACCGAGCAACAAAACCCAGACGCGAAATATCGCAATCTCCGCACGCCCACTGCAGTGAAAGGCATCCAAGCTGTGAGTGGAAACGTGATGGCGAAAGCGGGTCGCGGCGCACCGCGTGACCAATGAGGATCAAACGGTGGCACAGCAGCGCGGGGAAAAGAATCGCGGTACTCTGAAAATTATCGAGTGACTCTAGTTTTATTTTATGTGCAACGCCATCTGGGGCAGATGCGTGGAACTCTAACCTCGGCCGCGAAAGGCCCCTATCGAGTGTCCACTCTTAAAGGTGTTTTGAAGAGCTAGACAACACATTTGCGCTATGTGCCGTATGTGAAAGAACGCCTCTTCACGAATATCTTCCAGCAAGAAGTTTTGAAAAGCGATGTTTAGAAACTTAGTTGTTTGCATTCAAAATGCGAAATTCTAAGCTTTCGCGCCTGTCACTCTCCTTTCTATTTTTTTTTTTTCTTGCTAAAATGTTGGCTCTTCTTCACGGGCACAGCACATCGAAACTACAGCCTTCACGGTTTTGGGATTTTATGTTTTCATTTATCGCTGCACGCCGCAACTCTGGAAGTTTCCTTTCTGCGCCAAACATTACGGGCTTTGACCTCGCCTCTGATTTTGTGTTACTTCACGTGTGCGACGTGTGCTGTAGGTACGGAGGTCTCTGTGGTCGCCTGTTCGCTCACTGGTTTGGTGAAGATAGCCTTTGACGATCGTTTTCGATGAGAGATGAACGGAAAGTTACGACACTGTGCAGTCAATCGATGCGAAGGCATCGCTTATGGCCGACAGCCGGAAAATTCTATACCAAGTGCCTCAAGACGCCAGCCTGCAGCAAGCGCGGCTACAGCTCATCGGTCAGCGAGCTGTGGAGAGGAAAGCGTCTAATGGCGATTTCCCCTGGCCGATTGGAGCTGGGCGCCAGAATAGGTACAGAGCGACCTAAACCCTTACGCAGCGAGTCAGCCTTAGTCGACCAGTGGAACATGCAGGGCACACGGCGGAGGTAATTCTGAACCAGGTTTAGAAGTTGGTCACATCCTATAGTTCCAAAATGCGTCGCGATTGATGGAATGGCGGGGGCGCGGCACTCTGCAACTTGCTTTTTCATGCTGTTAAAGCTGTAGACATTTTTGACAGATGCACTTCAATATACGCGCGCAAAAAAACTGATGCCCAGGTCTCCTCTGGCGATACTTTTCAAACCCCTAAAAAATGCAAGAAATCCCCCTACTTTCGGATGTGACGACATCGCCGATTAGAACTTCCGATGAGATCTGGCTCTGATTGGAAGATCGAGCTGGAGCACTCAGAGTTTCTCCAGACGACCAGCGGAATACGCATCACCTACCTTGGTCGAAGAAAGCATTTTGGAGGGCTAGTTGGGTGCATTGAATATTGGCGACGAAAACAACCGAGAAACAACAGCGCCTGTGTTGTGTCATTCCTTCTCGTCGTAGTTTCCTTACTGCGTTCTTCCCCGACCTTGGTCGAACAGTGGAATTCGAACTCTTCATCGCGAAGCAAGAAAATCTGCTCTGGAGCGATCAATAAAAATCTCCATAAGTTTGGGCACGAGTCTCCTCTGCTTTCCTGTAATTTCAAGTGGGATGGGGTGCGTGATTTGGGTTCCCCGGGAAGATTGCTTCTGCGTCAAGGAGCGCTACTAAAGCTGATTCTTCTGACACTGCCGGTAAGAACTGAATTATAATACTGTAATTATTAACTAGACGTGGTAATCACAGCATACGTTTTGTGGAAATATTTTAATAGCCCGGGTGGTTTTTTCCGGGGTTGTGGTGTGAAGAAGCGCGGATTTGTCGCAGTAAGTGAGCGGGAAAGACAGTACTTAAAATAGGCTATGGAATTCCGTGAAAGCCCGGCTGGGAATTTGGATATCTCGCAATTTCAACCCAGTCACACACACACAAAAAAAAAATGCGCCTCTCCACAACTTTGTTTTTTATAAGGCCTGTGTTCGAGCACAGCTTTACTGAAACTGCGTCAAAGCCAGATGAAGCGACATGTGGACAATGAGGGACGCCGTGTGGTGGAGGGCTGCAGATGAGTTTAAGCCGATTGCAGGGTTCTTTATTCCACGCTACCATACCACTGTACACGGGGATTTTTTTATTTTAATTACATTCCGTCTCCATCATACTATGAGCACCGCAGCCGTGGTCTAGCCCGTAAATATCGACAGCCTCAAAGACAACTTTAGCCTTCACGTTGCCTTTTGATGACTGGTTCGCCGTCTTTTCTTTCGTGTTTGTATTTTTATGTTATTTGAGGTCTATTTCGTACAGTAATCTTCGTATTCAGTGTCACTCCTGCATTTCAGCCTTTACGGTTTTAGTGACGTTAGCACATTGTTTTAAACGTGAGGTTTTTAGGTAGCTTTTTATCACATTTGATCCGACTGCAACTGAAGGGGGCACCAGCGCAGCAAGTTAAGAAGGAGGAAGAAAGAAAAAAAAAGAAAGAAAAGAGATACGTATAAATGTGTCTTTTCCGGAGTAAAATTCAGTTGCAAGCCTAGCGTGTGTCCTGTTCCCCACCTTCTGTGTGGCTTTCTTCTGCGCTAGAACCATGTCTGAATTCGTTCACCAACTAGCCCAGTTAAGATCATTGTCAGGGACACCGAAACGGAAAGTGCTGAGGAGGCCAGTTCCTTCAGTTCTTTTCTTTCTTTCTTTCTTTTTTTTTTTTTTTTTGGAGAGAATCGCTCATATGTAAACGGGAATGTATGTACATTTCGAAAGATAAATCCAAAATTTGACAAAAATTAGGCCGTTAAGCCAGTGTGATCTCTGGCCGGCGCAGTACCCTTTTTCCGGCGTTTATTTCAATACTTCATATCGCTAAAGGTAATGAATGCTATATTGCACATTTCATTATAGTGCATCCTAATTTAGCACACAACAAAACCATGACATTCTCGTAGTCAGTCCGTCATAAAATACAGTTCTGAATGGACAAAGAAACTTGGGGCGAAATGTAAAATATAGAAGTCCAGAACCTGCTGCACGAATTTGTATTCGTATTTTTTTTTTCTGTTATTTTTACGTACTTGGGAACAAAAAAAGAGCTCAAGATGGTCGAAATTTCCGGAGCCACTCAATACGGCCTCTCTCATAGCCTGAGTTGCTTTGGGACATTGAACCCTATAAACCAAACCATTAAAGAAAAACATATTTTATCCGGTTTGTAAAAAGAACTGACATGCTGCTCTTCTTTGAGGAAATTGAGGCAACTGATTACAAGAGGGTGCATAAGAAAGTCAATAAAAGACTGAAAAATGCTTTTAAATGCGGCCACGCAAGAAGAATGTGGTATCTTAAATAGAGTGGAAATGCGATAAATGTAGGAGATACATTTAAATCAAGAAGTTCACCCCATGATGAATCCACCTCCATGGCAGTTCTTGTTTTGACGCAGCTGATAAATATTGCGGTACATGAAAACAAAATAGGTGTAGTAGTTTACCTAGATATATAAAAGCATTTGACACAGTGGACCCCTCGATATCATTACAGAAAATGGTAACTTATGGGATGAGGGGCAAAATCTTTAATTTAATTAATAGTTATCTCCCAGGACGGTTGCAATGTGCTGTAGTTAAATATTGCATATCAGTCCTTCAGAAAATCACACTTGGTGTACCGCATGGTTCTGTATTTGGACCTCTCCTTTTTATCTGCACAATAATGACTGCCCATTATGTCTGACTCATTCTGAAGCTGTTATATTCGCAGATGATACTACACTGTTTTTCAGAGGGTGTACAATAGAGGAACTAGAGAGCAAGATAAGCGAAGAACTAGTGGTTCGCTAACAATCTGCTCACACTTAACACTCTTAACGCATTTCGTTTTAGTGGCTTATAGAAATTTATTTTTATGGGAGGTGCCAGCTGCGGTCTTGTACAATGGGACCTTTCGGTGTATATGCTCGTAACTTTGTTTTGGATTCCCTAATAAACTTCCTTCCGCACTCCTCCTCCTCCTCCTCCTCCTCCTCCTCCTCCTCCTCCTCCTCCTCCTCCTCCTCCTCCTCCTCCTCCTCCTCCTCCTCCTCTAATAAACGTGACTTCAACTTCAACCAGCAAAGAGAAAACGATGTATACAGTGTTCCACTCAAGCAAGAAGAATATTAGCTGTGAGAATTTAAAGTTAACCTAGGGGGGGGGGGGGGGGGGGGCGGATGGTACTGGTTCGGTTAATGTCTCTCACGCTACGTATTTGGGCGTTGCTTTAAAATCGGATATTCAGTGGTAGCAACAAATTGCATATGTTTCCTCTAAAATAGCGCTCGCCGTTCTTCCATAGGGCTAGAGAATGTTTTCATGGCCCAATTTTGCCAATATTGTATTTTTCATTTGTTCACTGCCACTTGTGCAACTGCTTAGACACGTGGAGCAGTACTTATAAAACAAACTTGGAATCAGTTATTCGCTTATAGAAACATGCTGTTCGTACAATAACTGTTTTAAAGGCAACTGCCGCTAGTCAGCCACTCTGTCCACAGCTGACAATATTGTTCGTATGAGTTGCATACAAATTAAAAATAGCTCAAGTAATAAATACAATAATGTGAAACAATAATACCTTGCTCATTTCACTGTTTAGATCACCGCTGAGACAAACAAGAGCCGCGACAAATAATAGATTTAACCTTTGTCACAGCATTTATGGTAAAATGCTGTTACAGTACAATGGTGCCCTGATATGTACTAAGATTTCTGTTAAAATAAAATTGAAACACAATTTTCAAGTTTTATTGAAACACATTTTTCTGGACTGTCCAGAGTTATTGAAGCAAATATGTTTTGTGTTTAGATTTGCTAATTTGTCACCTCATTTGGGTATTATTTTTTCTTGTACATTTGTTTTTATTCTTTTACACAATTTGAAGATCTGCATTGTCATGACTAATGTTTTCTGTGCACTTTTGTATGTATTGTGAAATTCTTGCCACTTCTCTTGTGATTATTTTGCATATGGACTCCCCACTAGCGATACAGGCTATGGGCCCAGTGAAGCTTGTAAGTTTTATTTTTGTAAATAAAAAGGAAAGACGAAAAAATACATTCTCGGCAGACCCTTTGTACATTAAAATGCACAGGATAGGTGTGCAACATAAAATCTTGAGAGTCAAGTCTTGTCTTATACAAGTTGTGTCTAATGAATAGTGCTTTGAAGCAAGTGTATTTAGGTTGCATCGACATGCCATACACCAGGTTCCAAAGCACAGGCAAGCTTAAGAACTTTGTAGTGGCAGCTCTTTTGAAGGCTTGACCAGGGTGAGTTAAGCACATTGTGTCCTGCTGATTTTGTTTTTGGAGGTTCAAAGGCGTGTGTCCAGTAGTGCAGTACTAGGTGCTGGCTGCTGCATTTACAGCAGCACATCGCTGCTTCGCTGCGCACATTGAATAACAATAGCGGTGTGTTTCAAAACTCCAACCGCCGGTCCATGTAACACAGGCGTTGCATAGCCAGGGTACTTTCGCAGATGTACCTAGAGGCAAATCAGCTGATGTGTCATCAGTGATAAATTGTGCTTGCTTTAATCCGCATCACGTGACGTGCTGTGGGCACACATGCCGCTTCAAATTTGCGCACAGGTCTTATCACATGAGACAGGAAAGAGCGTTTGTAACTTTCTGTTTGTTCTTATCAAAGTATCGGGCATAAAAATAAAACAAACACCTTCCATCATTTTAAATTGAAAATAAATGCCGAAGCTGCTTGCTGTTTTTCAAAAAGAAAATGTTTCAGATGCTTTCTGAGGACAACCAGAAGTTATGCGGATACCAAGCCGAAATCGATGAGAAAACAGTGCATTTTTATTGTAGTGTACTTAAAAAAGCCATGCAGGTACATATTTGGGCCAAGATACAGGTTTCAGGGAGGATACAGACTGTGGCTTGTCTTGCCTTAGAGCCAGTTACTCAGGGCTATCACTTGATTCTATAACACTACCTAACAGCTTCAAATCGGCTGGTGGGTCAACTCCAGTGCCACCATAATGCGGAATGGAGCTGCAAGAAAAGGCGATGTCAATACCTCAACGTTAGATCACCTACCCTAAATTCTTTTATCTTAACATCCTGAAGTTGTTCCATCACATTCTCAATAAAGGGGCGACATATACAAGCTAATGCAAAAAAGAGAGAATCGTTGCTTAAGTGACGTAGGTAATGTGAGGCAAAATGGTTCTTATACAGCCATTACTCGATACATACGATTTTGCCACGTAAGGAACGCAGAAGAGCCTTCTCTTAAAATAATAAAAAAGATGATTCATATTTGGCCTCTTTTTCAGGTCACAGCTGGCTGTCATCCTCTGAAAAAAAAAAAAAAAGAAAAGCTTAAAGGATCCAGGCACAGACCATGTAGGGAAAAGACTGCAGGAAAATGAAGATGGTGAAATTCAGAAGAGGATATTGCAGTGCTGCCCCAGTCAAAACAAAGCCTACATTTTGTAGTTAGGGAACTACATTCTACTGATAACATTAAATGAGGAACTAAGTGAGATGCACTAATATTGCCGAATCTTTCCCCTATCATACGTCCACAGGTTCGTCCGAAATGTGGAGAATTGGTCTGATAACTCATCACAATGAGAGATGACTGCAAGCACAGATTCGCAAAATTAACACTTCTTGACAGATGCCTGTGGAAGACCTTAAAAATAACTGATTGCCGAACGAAGGCGCAGTTCTGTGCTTCAGCGGGACTAGTGAATGTTAGGGTACAGATCAAAGATACATATGACCTATCAGGTGCAGTGCAGATGAAGGCGTCGCACTGATTTCAGCGACATAAAATGTTTCAACGTGTTGGAGAACCTGAGTCACAGGCGTTCTTGCATTCTGCCTCCACATCAAAAAGCAGGCACTCAAACCAGACATCAAATGTGAGAGTTCATTCTGAGTGTTTATTTTTATTCATTTTCCCTGCCTCAATGCTAGGCGACATTACTAAAAGAGGCCAGGCAAAAGATAAAATTGGTTATAGTTTCTATGAGTTTAGTTCAGCAATAGAGGCTGAAACAAGATTAAATTTGTTTGAGATGTAGATAACGAAAGAAATTGTATATCTACGGTCGCGAAAAAATGGCCTACCAACTTTCAACCTACGGCTACCGCAAGGTTGGCTATGCTGGCTTAAGATACGACTGTTCCTTCAATAAATGGTTCAGTTAAGCCATGTTAGACAGAAGGACATGCAACGGAAAGCAAGGTAATTTGGCTCGAGACGATTCATTTCAGATAGGCTTGCGGGGTACGGGTAGTTTGGCAGTACAAAATTAGTGGCCTGATTTCAAACGGATTCTGGGAACTGATGCTAGGAAATTATCTTCGCAGTCTCCTAGACATAGCAAGGGTACTCAGATGTAAATCTTATCATACCTTTGTAAAGTGGCAGTTCTCTAAGAAAAGTTTCACAAGAAAAGAAACGGCTCAGACGGCCGGGATTCGATCCCGCGTCCTTGGGAACAGTAGTCGAGCGCCGTAACCACTGCGCCACCCCGGCGGGGGTACGTAGGTGCAAGATACATAGGCACTGCAGTCGTAAACCTGCCGACGCGTAAGCGAACTTCGAAGCCGTTGTTGTATGGGAAATACAAGGAATGAAAAAGTATAAAGATGAAAAACGCACTACAGCCACCAAAAATCCGGCCGCCATGGCAACGGCGACAGGTACAGTTGGTGATCTCATGCAAAAAGGGCGAAGGCCGGCCGGGCCGCCTCATGAGGCCGAAACTGTAAAACAAAAATCTTTCAAAAACATTCCTCTGTACTGATGCATAATTTTGATTTGTATCAACTGAAAGTTAATGTTACAATTTATTTTGAGCACGTTTTAGTGCGTAATAGATGCGTGACATCTGCAGGAAGCTGAACAATAGCCATTCAAAAAAATCACTGCCTCTCCCGTAACTGAGAGTGGATGTAAGCATGAAATGGCACTGAACAGAGCACGTAGTCGGCCGGGGCGAGCAGTCTTCTCCTGTGGCGTAGAATTCGCCAAACGATCGCTTTCTGCAAGACGTTTCTTACCTCTCCCTTCACCAGGTATCACTGCTGAAGTTAAGTAATTGTGGCGATGAAGGCATTAGAATGCAGAACTATGCAGAAGCGCACGCGTCCAAGAAGCGACGCAGGCCTGACAAGAATATAGGACAAGCAGAGCATTCGAGCGCTTGCCGAGCGTGTATACATCCGCTTGATAAAGGGGGAAAAGCAGTTTCACCGCACCATAGTGAAATATTTGATTCCAAATAGCCGACCGCACTTCGAACTACTGTTGCCTTGACCGCCGGCGTCGGGAGTGTTTGCATGCGTGAGCGTGTGGCACCATGGCGTCACACTTGGGGAGAGCGTTCAAGCCTTAGAGAGCGGAGAAATCATATCGTTAAATCCCGTTTGGATTCCGGATGTTCACGTTTCGGTGCTCAGATGAACTGTAATCGAAGCCTGGATGTTTGTACTAGGTGTTGGCTTGAGGTAACCTCAAGGTCGTTAACATTTCATGTTTAAAACGTTAACATAGAAGCTTTTCACAGAAAGAGTGCTTGAAAACGTTTAAGGAAGTTGTGCGCTCTATACTGCATGTATGTGTGTATTGTTTTGCTTCAGTCTTCATCGCAACACAATCTAGCAAGTGAATTCCATTACAAGCCAAGCAAAGGAAGTGGTACAAGGCCCCTTTAACGTTGATGTGCGGTCGTTTTGTAAAGGTTGCTTTTCCACTACAAAACACATTTAAAGGAGAAGCGACTTTTACAGGCAGCACACTTAACGATTGGCTGCGGTCATTTTCCAATGCGATTTATCCTTTCACTTTCACACCCCGGACCTGAGAGTGTTTCGCTTGCGAAAAAAAAAAAAAAAAAAAAAAAAACCCTTAAAGATAAACACATAGGACACAACGTCACATTAGGTTCATTAATGCCTTTACGTCGTTTTCTGTCATCCTTTCATTGCTGTGTTTGCGGATTCCTACTCGTCTGAACACACACACACACACACACACACACACACACACACACACACACACACACACACACACACACACACACACACACACACACACACACACACACACACACACACACACACACACACACACACACACACACACACACACACACACACACACACACACACACACACACACACACACACACACACACACACACACACACACACACACACACACACACACACACACACACACACACACACACACACACACACACACACACACACACACACACACACACACACACACACACACACACACACACACACACACACACACACACACACACACACACACACACACACACACACACACACACACACACACACACACACACACACACACACACACACACACACACACACACACACACACACACACACACACACACACACACACACACACACACACACACACACACACACACACACACACACACACACACACACACACACACACACACACACACGCACACACACACGCACGCACGCTCGCACGCACGCACACACACACACACAAAAGCACGTACATACATACATACATACATACATACATACATACATACATACATACATACATACATACATACATACATACATACATACATACATACATACATACATACATGACCTAAAGGGATGCCTTGTATATATATATATATATATATATATATATATATATATATATATATATATATATATATATATATATATATATATATATATATATATATATATATATATATACAAGGCATACATGGTGGGAACCGAACCCGCGACCTCCCGGACGCGATATTCGGAGGTCGTGGGTTCGGTTCCCACCATCGGCACGTTGTTTTTTCTTCTACTTTGTGTTTAATTATCTTTCCCCTAAACAGATTACATTACTAGTTTCTGTGATTATCCAAGTAAACATTAAAAAAAAAAAAGACAAAGTACCATCCCCAACGCTTTCCATGGCCTCGCCGACTGTTGGCTTCTTTCCTTCATATATATATATATATATATATATATATATATGTGTGTGTGTGTGTGTGTGTGTGTGTGTGTGTACTTTTCACTTTGGTCTGGTGACATCTTCCCTCCAGGCAATGAATGATGTTTGTGACCAACGACACATCTTTCCCGACGAGACTGCGAAGGCTATCCCATTAAAAGCAAATGCGCAAAGTTACTGTTTCAGTGACTGTTCTCTACGTACACCATAGATTATAAGTGCTAAAGGCTGCAAAGTAGCTTTACTCGCGTTAGAAAGGTTGTTGATTTCCTAAACATATTGTGACACTGGCCATGTGGTTTTTGTACAAAGTATACTTAGCGAGATCAGATTTGTGTGCAAAGCTTCCTACCGTTTTATGTTATCTTATTTTTGTCTTTGCCGCTTAGAACTTCGTCTGTAAATAGCTTTCGATCAAGGAGCCCTACAATACCAGCGGTCAACTTCGCAGGGCTTTGCTCCTTTTCGGACCCTCCGCTGGCATTAGACAGGGCTGAAAGCTGGGCCTGATTGTGTTAATACGTTTTGCGCCGTCATGGAGGCTAAAGAGCGAAAGAGCCGTGGCTGTGGCATCTGAAATAAACTTCTTGCGCATGCGCTTCTCTTTTCTTTTCTTGCCGTACCTTTGCTCGTCACCCCGCGCTTGACAAACAGGGGAGTCAAGCGCGCTCGCTGGCGGCACAGAAATAAGCGAAAAATGAAGATAAAAAAAAAAAAAACAGCACAAAGAAAGGACCACGTATAAAGCTCCCGGAACCTTTCCTGATCAGCAATTGGAGCGGAGAGGAGCGCGAAAACTGCGCGGGCGTAAAAATAAAGGCGAGACGGGTAGCGCATGCGAGCGGCCCCGCCAAAAAACACCACGGCGAAGCGTGCCGCATTCACCGCCCGCGCCTGGGCAAACGAGCGAGTGGCCATGCCTGAGGGACGCCGCCGCTGGCCAGCCCGCCTCTAGTGGAGGCTACGTGCGCTCTCCCGTGCATGCATGCTCACCCCGGGAACCATAAACTAGGCTCCCCTGTAACAATACTGGCCCGGCGGTAAGGGAGGTAAGAACGTCAGGGATGGGGCGGGTTCACAAGAGAAAGAACGAGAAGACGCGGGCGGAAAACAAGAAAGTTTGAATAATTTAGGCCGCCAGTGCAATCGGTGAGGACCTGGTCCTATCGTCGTCACTACGACTGCTCTTTTTCAGTGTTCCGCCCTTTCGCTCTGTACTCGCCATGTTACTCTCCCCGTCCAAGCTTAGCAACAACCTCCTCTCCCTCATTTTCCATTCCTCTCTTTTCCTCTCTCAGCTTCTCAGTTCTCTGTGTTTTTTAATGAACCAAGACCTTCTTGAATTTGCGGGGCTCGTCGCCACTGCCATTCCACCTTCTGTTCAGGCGCTCGTAAACGAAACTAAAACAAATAAGAAAAACATGCCCGACTTTCACTTCTCCCTGCTGAGCTTAGTTTACTCGGCTCCTAGAACACCACGCACGGCATTCCTCTACCCAAGAGCCGGACTTCGCATAGTGCTGCCCTGATTTTATGTAAATTTTCCATCCTTTATAACTTGCTTTTGCGTGAATGTCAGTACCAACGCTTCGTGTCTCCTGTCCGCTCCGCCTCCCCCCTGCCCCTCCCCCCCCCCCCCCCCCCCCCCCTTCGTCTTTCTTTAGAGTTGGCAGTTGCCTTTCTCCGTTAAGGTTTCCTCATTCCATTGTTTTTTTCCCTCCTCCTTCTTAGGACATAGGCCTTCGCTGGAACCCACATGGCCGCCAGCTATGCATACCTGCTAGCTTCAATATAAATTCGGATGGCAAAATGAATAAGTAAAGCCGCTAATTCGGTTACAGGTCTACGAGCGCTGTGTCCAGTTGGTACGTCTTCCCCTCCTTCCTTCGCTGCCCTTTCCTGCTCATGCACCTCTCCCATCGCCATTTTGCTTATTTCTATTTTGACATTTTCTTCGGGCTCGCATTCGACCAGCGTCCTTTTACTGCCATTCGGCCAGAGATCTCGCACTTCCGAATTCATGGGCTTTTCGGTTTGCGATCTTGTTCCACGTAGTGAAGAATTCCCTTGCTTTCTCTTGTCTGGTGCGATTGGTTCTCACGCAGAAGAGACAGACTTCTTTGTTGATCGCAAGCCGCGATGTTGCCGTTTGACATAAAGAAAGAAAGAAAACGAAATCGGATTTTATATTAAACCTTTCAATTTACTTGTGACCAGATTATTCTCGCTGACGGTATGGAAGTGAAATTTTAATCAATTTACCCAGTATTCGCTGCTCCTGTTTTCGCTGCTGCAGCTGCAGCAAGCGCCTCTGGCGTCATATTGTGTCACAGCCTCAAACGTTTGCGTGCACGTTCCTGACAACGCTGAGGTTAATCTGAATGATCTGGAAGTAGCACCAGTGAGAATGTGTTCCATTTGGTTATGCCACTCAGGTAAGCTTCACCTAATTATATCTTGGAGTGGGCTTCATCATAGACGTAGCGGGCTCGCAAGTGTTATCGCTGCAACTTCACCATTGTTTATATATTATTGTTTAAACATAAGAACCTGTCACGTGCGGCCACGAAACTGTCCTTATGAATGCTTTGGGTTCTTCTCGGAGCAATGTATCTCTATGAGTGAATCGTATCATGGCCTCTTTTCCCCTCTCGGAATCTTTTACCAAAGTAATGGGCGTATGCTGTCTGCAACAGGTCACGTACGTTGTGAATCGAGTAAAGAAATGGATAGTGCGTATATCTGAAAGTATTTTTATAATACACCGTGATACGGTGACGCTTCTAGCTGGTGACTTATAAGTTAGCACTAGGCATCCGTCTCGCGCTCATAAAAAAAGTTAAACATGTAACCTCGTTTGGTATCTATTCGCTATTTCATGTAGAGCTAAGAGTCATTTATATTCAGGCATAAAGAAAGTAATAAAATTCCCGTAAGGATAGGTGTTCGGCAGAAAGACACAGTCTCCCCAGTGCTATTGACAGCTTGCTTAGAGGAAGTATTAAAAGTCTTAGAATGGGAACAGTTAGGAGTAAGGGTTGATAAAGAATACTCCAGTAATTTGCGATTCGCTGATGACATTGCCTTAATGAGTAATTCAGGGAACAAATTGCAAATAATGATTGATGGCTTAGGTAGCAAGAGCAGAAAGTTGGGCTCAAAACCAATATGTACAAGGCTAGGGTAATGTTCAACAGCTACGGGAAGAAATAATAGTTTACAATAGGTAGCGAAGCATCGGAAGTGGTAGGCGAATATGTCTACTTAGGACAGGTAGTAACCGCAGGTCTGGATCATGAAGGGGAAGTAACTAGGAGAACAAAATTGGGATGGAGCGCACTGGCAACTACTCGCACATTATGACTAGCAGCGGTATCATTGAAGAAAAAATATATAGCATTTGAATCTTACCTGTACTCATCTATGGGGCTGAAACGTGAAGGCTAACGAAAAGGGTTCTACGCAAGTTCAGGACAACGCAGACTGCTATGGAACGAAAAATGGTAGTAAGAGATAGGAAGTGTGCAGATCGAGTCATATAAATAACTCAAGTAAATGATATTCTAGTGGAAATCAATGAGAAGAAATAGGCATGGGCAGGGCATGTAGGGCTGAGAGAAGATATCCAATGGTCGAAAAGGGTAACAAATTGGATACCAGTGGAAGAAAAGCGTACCAGGGGGCGGCAGAAAGTCAGGTGAGCGGCTGAGGTTAGAAACGTCGTATGGATAAAGTGAATGCAGCTAGTGGGTTAACTGGAGGAATATGAGAGAGGCCTTCGTTCTGTAGTGGGTATAGTCCGGCTGATGATGTAATATACACCACGAATTACCTTTCCAGCACAACAGTAATCTCCTTAGCAATATTCAGAGCGGGCAACGCCAGATTGAGTACCAGTTAAATAATATATGTTATTTTTTTAAATAAGGATAACTACTTTAGAACGTGGCAGTGTCACGTGAAGTCAGTGATAACTTGTATCCAGAGCTCTTTAATATTACTAGTTGCAAAACTTCCCATAGGGCTCATGTATAAAAAACGGCGGTATTGATTGGTCAAAACTCGGGTGTCTAAGAATAGTGGCGGCGCCCGCGGTCATTAAAAAAAGCTGTGTCTAAATTGTAAACATTCAGATTTTTGATAAATGCCCAACCGCCATGAAATATGTTCAAATGTTGCAGGAGGGAAAATTCTTAGATATAGAAGCCGTTGAAGTAATTAAGGGCGAAAAGAAGAAAGAAAAAAGACGTCATTTCCAGAAAGCAATGATAACAATAGCAGAAAGTTTCTACTGATCGCTTCAGATGGCGTGACAATTTATAGACACCCAAAAAGTGCGTAATAAAACCAGTCACTTTTTGAAGCGGAGTTTCCCACCTCGTATCATCCAAAAGCTCTGCTTAGATCTGTCTATTCTTTTGTGACAACGAAACAGTAAGGCAACCTAAGGAACCACTAAAAGAAATACATGTAACTTACAATCTAAAGGGAAAGAACCAAATTAAGGTAACAAAGTTTAACTAAGTTTATCTCCAAAGCAAGTACGGGAACTCTATTTAATCTAAAAGCTGTATTCAAGTAGCCAAGTTACATGTTGCACATATGTTATTTCCGTCCCCGCCGCTGTGGCTCAGTGGTGGTAGTGTTCGACTGGTGAAACTAAGGACAAGATTCGATCCCGACTGTGGCAGCCACGCTCTAGTATAGGTGAAACGCAAGACCCCGTGTACTGTGCGATGTCAGTGCAGGTTAAAGGACCACAGGTGCACGAAGTTACCTGGAACCCTTCAATACTACTGCCTTCCTCAATGCCTACGTCCTTTGAAGCGGAAGCTTCACTACGGCAGCTTCAGCGTCAGTGTCGGTGGGTGCCTGCAAGAGCGCCAACTCGAGCCTCTCCTTTCATGTGGAAGGGTGATGTTAGAGTCAGCCTGTCGTGACATTTGCATTCACGTTATCCCTATGCCACGAACAGGAGCTGCCAACTCGGGTCGTTCATTTCATATGGAAGGGTGATATCAGAATCAACCGTTTGCATTCTCGTCACCCCTACGACACGCAGGCACGTCTATACGGCTTGGTTAAAGCGGGACTTTATAAGTGGGCTGGTAGCTCACTATCTCGCGTCATACCCTTAAAGGTTGAGCTTAAGTGTCCCCAAAAATGTAGCGCCCTACACTGACAGGGCGTGATAGGGGAACAATGTAGCAGGCAAAAGAAGCTTCCGCTTCCATCCTGGTTTAACCACAGCTAAGCCACATCGAATTGTTTTTTCTTGAGGACATTACGCCATGTGCAGCTTTCCTTATCCAAGGTAGAGATACCAGACAAATTAAATAGAAGCTAATAAGATAGAGGGCTGTTCTTTCCTGCAGCAGGTTGAAGCAACGACCCCGTAGTGCCTTGTTTATCTTTTCCCATCTGTTAGCTGCCTCAGTGCTCTTCAAACTAAGCATTCTGAAGGAATATGTCGTTAAGGCTCCCATTCAGCCAAATACTCGGTGTCAGCGTTGCAGGCGTTGGAAGGAAACATTTACGTGCATGTCTCTGACAGGTGGTAGTTGGCAGGGAACATGACTGGTTGTGTGGCGTTACGAGACTGAATGACAGGACGGAGGTGGTAGAAGGGTATGAGTGGCAGGAGAAAGGAATGGAACATGAGACTCTTACATCTCGAGTCTATCATGCTACCTCTATGCCAATCAAGTTCGTAAGGCTTGGTTAATGCTGAGCTTTATATCTATGTCGTGTAGTCATGCGTGTATCTGGATAGCTTACGACTGTATGGCAGTGAGTACGTTCGAGACAAGATAGACAGAAATTAAGGTACTGGTGATTACGCGGAAAACATCTACTCGAGCGAGGATCCGCAAGAGGAACTGCAGACGGGAGCCGTTAATTCTTTCGCATAATGCCATTAAAGGGGCACATTTTTTTCCTTCGGCGTACTGGACCTAAGAACAGGTGTCTGTCGGAGACCGCCTTTACCGTAAGACAAACCCCTCCTTTATTCTGCTGTCCGAAAATCAACCCTGGTGTATTCAGCAATGAGCGTCAGTGCAGCAAAGTTTTTCTACTGCCCGTCACCGTCAGCCGGTACTGCAAACGTCGAGGGGGAAGAGAGAAGGGAGGGGGGGGGGGGAATATGCGTCAGCTGCTACTGCGGGGTCAAGCTCAGAAGCGTCATGGAAGGGCAAGGAGGACGGGAGGGGCTTCTGCAAAATGAAGAGCCGGACCGCATGGCCGCCGGTTGACCACGCGGCCGGAAGCAGACGTCCACGCGTAAAGGCCACGCCCGAGAAACTGTCGTACTGTCTTGCCATTTTCTCTTCAGACATTCTGATATGATGGTTCGAAACTATCGCGTGACTAAGGACAATCTTTATACTTTTTAAAGAGAGTTAAGCCTACGCGGTCATTTCCTACTGAACAAACCGTAGTGTTTAGAAGGCGGCTAGCTGACCTCGCCGCGTGTCACATGGCTGGCAGGTGCGTGACAAAAATCGTTTCAGAGATTACATGCTACTGGTGAAGTCCGAAACACGAGGCATATCGTAGATGCCCGCGGTTTCCATAATAAGGCTACTTAGGTTAGCTATCATGTTCCTCCAAACTTCAATGCCAGCAGAGACCTTTGTCGCTAGCATTTTTATACTCTTCCCTTCTTCGAGTGGTATGTGAGGCTTTCCCTTCTCTGATAGACTAGGCGGTCAACGGAGTTTGTTTCTCTTTTTGATTTCCTCAGCAAAAAAAAGAAAAAAGAAAAGGGCGTGTCTTGAAGATCGGTGGTGATTTTGCAAAATTTGGATGCGTGTTCGTTCTGGCTCATGGATTTGCCATGCAGGAAAGACTTGCACGCCCCACTTTAACTCGCGCTACATTACAAAGTAAGAAACTCCCACAGTCGTAATTAGCCTTTGTTATAATAAACAACAAACGACAACATTTAGGAAGTTAAACTGGCGTTCACCTTTCAGCCGTTCATATTAGTCAATCGATTAGCGAAGCAGATGCGGAGACCATTCATGAGTCGCGGTTGCCCGTAAACATTTGCGTGCTGCAGCCCATGTGAAACTAATCAGCAGGGAAACTCTACTCATTAGGCCCTATGCAGTGCCTCTTGAAAACGGGTTTGGAGGATTATACATTTAGAAAAATATAAAGCATGAACAACTTACTTGGCGGGAGGATAACATTTGAGCAACGCTTCAGCACCATAAAGGATGATAATGTTATGACGACACTGCATTTTTTAAGGAGCCAGGACTTGCAGTGCCTAGGCAGGCAAATATGCTATTTTCTGCCACTTTTGTGCCACGCGTTTACATGTGGCTAGCCGTGCACTCCTCAATGCTGGACGTCATGTGTAAGAAAGTGTCAGGGTTTTTACATGCATTTCATTGGGCCTTCTTCGCCCCTAAGCGTACAAGCTTTCTTTTCCTTTACAATTTCCGGTAACCAGAAATATCGGCAACAAAAATATGACTGAAACGTTCCCTTAGATCGCACTTGAAGGGAATTCACAAAAATCCAGCAGAAATATTTGAAGCTATCAACATTAGAGCGATGCGCTAGCGGGCTTTGATTCTTGTCTTTCCCGGTCCTGACTTTTAAAAAAAAGTAACCGTTTAGCGTTAGTGTGGGTAGTGGAGTATAATATTATATCAAAACGCAAAAAGGGAAACAAATTGAAGCCGGCCATGGTAACTGCCCTACTCAAAGCGAATAAATAAACAGTGGTCAGAGGGAGAAAGAAGAAAAAAGAAGCAAGGCAAGAGGCAGATAGACCGAAGAGAGGCTGGAAGGAAATAGCACCGAGTGCCTGACGTCTAGAATTTCCAAGTCCGTTGCATTTGTTCGGTTACTTGCGTGCACTGGATGAAAGCTGCGCAGGACCCAGCATGAGTGCTTGCTTCGAATAAGTGATGAGAAAACTAAGCTGGCCAACACAATTGAGCCTTCCTGCAACACAGTGACAGCGCAGAAAAACGAAATGTTTTTGAAGCGAGTTAGGGTCGTCCATCGTCGACGGAGAGGCTCACAGGTGAATTCTTGCGAGCCTCAAGACAGGAAAAGATGTGAACTGCTGACCTTCCTGCAACAGTGACTTTTAGCAGCTCATGTATCGCCATACGTCGCTATCTGCTTAGGTCATTGATGTGGCATTCAAATGCCCGAAATAGAAGGAATCAGTTCAGTTCAGGCGTTCAGTCGTGTCCGACTCTTCGTGACCCTATGGACCATGTCACGCCACGCTTTCCGGTCTCTCACTATCTTCTTAACATCACATAGCTTCATCTGCAATGCCTCGAGAATGCCATCTAACCATCGCGTTCGCTGCCTACCCCTTCTCCGGCAACCCTCAACCTTTCCCAACATCAAATCTTTCTCCAGCGACTCCTCTCTTCTCATCAGATGACCAAAGTAGCTGAGCTTTAACTTTAGAATTTGACCCTCCAATGAGCAGTCAGGGTTTATGGTCGACAATATCGACTGATTTGATCTTCTGGCAGTCCAAGGAACTCTTAAGAGTCTTCGCCAGCACCACAATTCAAACGCGTCAATTCTTCGGCGGTCAGCCTTTTTCACAGTTCAACTCTCGAATCCATACATCACAACTGGAAAGACCATAGCACGGGTTATACGGATCTTGGTTGGCAGACTAATGTCTCTGCTCTTTACTAGGCGGTCAAGGCTAACCATTGCTCTCTTTCCCAGAAGCAGGCGTCTCCTAATTTCATGGCTGCAGTCTCCTTCCGAGGTAATCTTGGCGCCCAAGAACAGAAAATCTGTCACAGCTTCCACTTCTTGTCCATTGATGCTCCAGGACTTGATAGGGCAAGACGCCATGATCTTCGTCTTTTTAATGTTCAGTTTAAGCCCAAACTTCTCACTCTCTTCTTGTACGCGCATCAGAAGTCTCTTGAGTTCCACTTCACTTTCTGCCATTAAAGTGGTATCATCCGCATATCTAAGGTTGTTGATACGTTTTCCAGCAATCTTCACTCCAGCTGAAGACTCGTCCAGACCGGCCTTCCTCATGATGCACTCTGCATATAGGTTAAATAGGCAGGGCGACAGTATGCAGCCTTGCCTCACCCCTTTCTCAATCGGAAACCAATCAGTAAGACCATGCCCAGTTCTGACTGTGGCCTCTTGCCCTTCATACAGGTTCCTGAGGAGACAGATGAGGTGAATTGGAACTCCCATCTCTCGGAGAGCTTGCCACAATCTGCTGTGATCTACGCAGTCAAACGCTTTCGCATAATCAATAAAGCAGAAGTAAATGGGTTTCTGGAACTCTCTTGCTTTTTCCATGATCCAGCGAAGGTTGGCAATTTGGTCTCTAGTTCCTCTGCCCTTGCGAAACCCAGCTTGCACGTCCGGAAGCTCCCGATCCACATACTGCTGCAGCCTACCTTGCAGGATTTTTAACATCACCTTGCTAGCATGCGAAATAAGCGCGATCGTGCGGTAGTTGGAACAATCTTTGGCACTGCCTTTCTTTGGAATGGGGATGTAAACTGACCTCCTCCAATCCTGTGGCCACTGCAGGGTTGTCCAAATCTTTTGACATAATGTATGCAGTGTGTTAACAGCGTCGTGGTTGAGATTTTGAAGCAACTCAGCTGGAATACCATCAATTCCGCTTGCTTTGTTCTTAGCAAGGCTGGCTAAGGCCCATTCAACTTCACTCTTCAGGATGCCCGGCTCGAGATCAGTAATCACAATTGTCCTATGTTGGGATTGCACATACGGGTCCTTCTTGTACAGTTCTTCTGTGTATTCCTGCCACCTCTTCTTTATCTCTGAGGCTTCAGTGAGGTCCTTGCCTCGTTTGTCCTTTATCACGCCCAGCTTAGCACAGAAGCTTCCTTTGATATCTTTGATTGTCTTATACAGAGCTCTTGTGTTTCTTAATTGGCTGTTGTCCTCAACTGCTTGACACTGTATGTTCAGGAAGGCATTCTTATCTCTCCTTGCTATTTTCTGAAAATCCGCATTGAGAACCTTGTATCTTTCTCTTTCCCCCATACCTTTTGCCATCCTCCTTTCCTCAGCTATTTGCAAAGCCTCTTCAGATAACCAGTTTGCTTTTTTGCATTTCTTTTGCTTTGGAACTACCTTAGTAGCAACTTCTTGTATTATATCACGAACATCAGTCCACATCTCTTCGGGCTCTTTGTCTTCTAGATCTAATTCTTGAAATCGATTCCTCACTTCCACAGCATATTCTAATGGAATCTGATCCAGATCATACCTGAAAGGCCTTCTAGTTTTCTGCGTTTTCCTCAATCGAAGCTTAATTTTGGCAACAAGAAGCTGATGATCGGTGCCACAATCGGCCCCAGGCCTTGTTTTTACTGCTTGTATAGCGCTTCTCCATCTCTGCCGGCAAATAATATAATCGATCTGATTCCTGTACAGACCGTCCGGTGAAATCCATGTGTACAGGCGCCTCTTGTGCTGTTGAAAATGAGTATTCGCTATGGTCAGGTTGTTTTCTTGACAGAACTCTACTAGCCTCTGCCCAGCTTCATTTGGCTCACCAAGACCGAACTTGCCTGTAATTCCGGATATTTCTTCACTCCCGACCTTAGCATTCCAGTCTCCTATGAGAAAAACGACGTCTGATGATGGGGTGCGGTCTAAAAGGCATTGTAGGTCCGCATAAAATCTCTCAACGTCAGCTTCTTCAGCAGCAGTGGTCGGTGCATAGACTTGGATAACTGTTATGTTGAGAAGGAATACGTATCCATAAATATAGTGCAATGTTGCGGAAAAGCATGTTCGGCCCACCTGACTTCGTAGCAGTTTACTATGGCCCCATGGTGTATTAAAGATTATCAGCGTAGTGAATGAACCTGGAAACGAACGCACATTGAATATCGATGGTTATTGGTAACTAATATATTTAAGTGCAGCTTGTCGCGATCGATTCTTTAGCCCCAAATTTTATCATTGAATCGGGTTCTATTGAAAGTTCTACAGTTAAGTTAGCAGTAAGAAGACAGACTTGACATCACGAAGCAGCTGCGTAACGGGCAACCGTACGGTGCACTGTTACATTTTTTTTTTCTTTTTCTCGGTGTTTAAATTTAGGACAAATTGAAACACCCGTTTTGGACGATGCAGATCCCAATATTAACTTTTCGCAGGAAGCCAGGTACAAAGCGTTCCCGATTGTGGTCGGCTGGCCCTCTGCGTCCGCTTCGAAATGACGCCATTCGACGCGGCAGAAAAGAAGGAAAAGCAGCCACGGAGTTTCCAATGTCTCTTTCGTTTGTTACACCATTTTATAGCACCGTGACAAGTAACGGGCACACGTATTTGGCCAGGGTGCTCTCGCGAATGGCAATAAGCGCCGTGTTAATGTAAAATATTACCTTATCGAGCGCCCTTACCCGAATTGTCGCGATCATTTCACTTTTCATTTTTCGCATTTTTACTTCAGTTCGTGTCAGTACATCCGTCGTTAACGCTTTTCACTTTTCCTTCTTGCCTCTGGGGCGGAAAAGAAGCATGCTCCGGTAGAACGGAAACAAAAAGCGTGGATGAACGAAAGAAATAGTATCCCCGCCAGCTGCAAAACAAACAAAACAAAACAAAAAGAAAACCAAAATGATATTACGGAAAAGCCTGGCAGTGAGAGAAAAACCATAAAAGGTGAGGATAGATGTCCACCCGTCTCGCCTCCTTTTCCCGCAGTCTCCTGCGCCTGAAATGCAACAGCAACAACGTCGATGAGTTATTTCCTTTATAATACGCTGCCGTATAGATGTTTTCATTGCGCCGTTTCCTCGTTGTGCTCTGCGTACATCCCTCTCCAGCTATATCTCTATACGATGCTTGGCATGGGTGCAGTGCCTCGCTTTTCGCTGGCCCCTTGCCTCCTTCGTGCGACTTTCTTTTCCTCCTTCATTCCTCTGGACATTTTATTTTCCTTTTCTCATTATTTTTATCCCCACCCCGCGTCGGAAACGACGACGACAGATAGTCAGAAAGCAAGCCAAGGAGAAGAAACGCAAAGAAGCGGACGCGAACTAAAATGAAATATGATTTTAATTTTCCCTGAGAATTTATTCGCCTTCGGCGTTCGGCACGGACAGCCGGGGCCGAGCGGGGAGAGGGAGGAGAAACCGCACGGCCAGCGGTCGGCCCTTATGGATTGGACTCCTCGGACGCCTCTCACACCGAGGTCCGTTCGATGTCCGGCAGACCACCCCCTCCCCTCGGCGCTGCTACCTTCTTCCTGGTCGCCCTTGTCTACTTTTTATCCATTTTCATTACTTGTTCGCTTCCGCTCTCTTTGCCCGTCGCCCAGGCAGTCGCGCGGCCTCTTTGTCTTATGCCTTTTCAGCGCGGCATAGCCGCCCGAGAGAAATGTACCGTCGCTTTCATCAGCCAGCCCCGCGCTTTCGTCTCACTCTCTCCGACATGTCGCGTTCGCCTCGGGCTACCGTGGCGCGCCTTCTGAGGCGTAGGAAAGGGCCAGCCAGAAATAATGCCGCAAATGAAGGCGCGAAGAAAGCTCTCGGCGAAGGTTCTCCTCGCTCGCAACATCGGGAGAAACACGGCGCAGCTGGCCATTATTGCGCCGTCTCGAGCTGCGATGCTCCGGCCGACGCTGCTCCGGTTCGTGGCCTGATTGACAACTGAGGCGACGATTTTTTCCTATCCTTTCACGTCTGGCTTTTCATTCTCTTTGACAGCCGGAGATTAAGATGGCAGATGAGTGAACAGGTACAGAGAAGGTATGACGAGGAATCTAGGTTATTGTACAAGTGCTAGTTTCGATCGCTGGAATTCACAATCAGGAATTTGAGAGACGCAAGGGGAATGCTACACTACTTAACACAAGTAGAAATAAAACTTAAGCAAATACGAAAGCTTTCTATATCATGTCATCCACTCCTCCCTGTCACGCTATTAAGAAAGTGGCGCTGATGCACGTCCATTCAACCTCTGCCAAGTAAGCACACATGATAACAAAATGCATTTGTGAAAGCTTTTGCTTGCGCGAAATATTTTGCGCTTTAAATTGGCCACTTTCCATTCGTATTTTTATGACGTTCCTTTCGCATCACAAAAATTTCTCCTCAGCGAATTGAAGAATGCTTTTTCAAGTTAATTTAATGATGCTTAAAGCGAAAGTATTAATGCGGGCATAAACAGAACTTCTTGTGCTCCCTCACGAGCGGTGCTCTTTCAATGTTCGTACGCAGAAGCGTCCATATCAGAATCAAATGTGCCACCAGGAGCAGACGCAGACACTTGCCTTTTCCGCATTGTCACTACGGATGCCAACTAGATTTACTTTCATCATCCAGTTTCAAGCGAGTCAAAAATAAACGTCTTGCTCTTCAAGCTCCGTTCAGCTGATGAGCATAAGTAGACTTGCAAGTGCCCGCAACAACGCAAGGGGCGTGCCTTCGCAACATACACATGCCCCATCGAAACGCGTAGAAAGGTAGAAAGGCTCCCGCAGCGGTCGCAAGTACTCTTTCACCATTACTTCATCCAGCGAAATGAAATACACCTGCCCTTGTTCGTGAACAAGCCCCCCCCCCCCCCCTCTCCCCCTTCTTTCTTCCTTAAACGAACGCGGACGGCTAAAACCCGCAACAGTACTTCTTTCGGAGTATTAGGACGAACTCCAACATGAGCGTCTTTTTATTTTATTTTTTAGATTTGATAAGCTTGTACAAGTGCCCAACAATGTTTTCCGAGCAGGAAAAATGTGACAAAGTGTAACTGCTGATAATCGTAAGCAAGCAGAGAGAAATCAAAGGGTGAGTTGTGGACTTCTCTGCGGAGCCTCCCCAATACACTCATTAATGCCTGGCTGAGTCTTGAAGCAGCGAGGGAACTGAAGATTTAATGCGAAAGCATTACCTATTACATTAAGCGAAAAGCTGCCGATGTTTTTGTGTATCATATAGGTGGCTAGAAAAAAAGCGTCATCAGCAGGCGCACAGCAAGAAAAACGGCATTAAGTGATGACATCATAAAGAGATCCCTAACGCACTACGCAAGCGGAGCGGACCCCCCACGATGCCTCAAATAGATGTACCTAGATCCATCCGCGACCTATGCTACCACCAATTCAGACAATCCTTAAACATCTCGTTCGTCTATATACTTGCCGCTTTTCGACCTCTAATTGGTGTCCGGTTTTCTGACCTTCGCATCAACACTGTGATGCAACCATTTGTCGAACAGCATTTCGGTGGTGTCATACGCTTTCTCACAACACATATCACGTGACATGTGCTAGTCAAGTTGAAGGCCAATTAGCGACAGGAATTCATCAACGAGATATGTGCAATACCACATTGTACGCTTTCAAACTAAGGTTTTGGTGAATACGGCTCCCAGACGCCGTGTAAAGCACGAAAGTCTACGTGTAATATGGAAAAGCGTGCACTGAATACAATACCAACATAAAGAACCTAAATACTCGTCGAAATCCTCAATCAAAACCATTTTTGCCGCTAGAACTATAATGCTTTCGCATTCATACAAGTAAGCAGTTTTAAGTGCATCTGCAAAATTTTTCACAGCCTTGATATTCCGAAACGTTTTCTGGGCATTGCTACCTGGCGCCATGATGCTAAAACTTGCAGCAACTGTATATAGTTATGCAATCTTTTCAAACGTCGACGTAGAGAAAGAAACCTGAATAAGCATTTTTAATCACCAACAAGATTGGTAATTAATCTGGTTTTTGGTCTGGGTTGGTTCATTGCTGTTAAGGAATTAACCATGCGTGAAGGAACGAGGACATAAAAGAGAAGCACAGCAGACAGGATGGGCAGCTAAAAACTTTTTTTTTTTTAATACACCCGCGTAATATACCCATGCCAGTGGTGCTGGACCACGTGATTCGCTCCACCAATTGAGAATGTGAAATGATCGCCTATAAGCACTTCACAATGAGCATTTCGAAAACAGAAGATGGTATTTACCTGCATTTTTTTACATGCGCTTCCGTTGTATAATGGTCTTCACCTACTCTGCGGCAAGCGGCTAACGCCAAGTCTATTGAGGGAACCTTTGGAACGGTATTCGGAAAGAAGTGAGCATTGCGTAAGCTTAATGCATGGCCATCCGTTGGGCTACCTTTGTGGCAGAATAGCAGAATGGTTTCGAAACAAAGTTTCCAGTAGCAGTGTTCACCCTGGAAGCAACCTGACTGCTGCAATCCGTAATAAACGCCATCATACGATCAATTATTCCTTTTATGGCTTTTTTTTATAGGAAAGCCTCATTTTCACTAACACCTGTATGTTAACTTCATAAAGCCACACATTTTTGTTTTACTGCATACTGTCCTTGAACGTAATACCCTGACAGGTTTTTCTCCTCTACTGCAAAATGTGCGCATAGGGTACATTTGCAAGCTTGTCGCGACCAAGCGAAACGTGCACTTCCCCGTCTACGCCTCGACACCCAGGCGCTGGCTTTCCGTCTACGCAAAGAAGAGGCAAATAAAAAAAATATGAAAAAAAGGGCTGCGACAAACGCACCAACGGGATAGTTGTAAAAATTGAAACCCCTTTCTAACGACTCCTGCGCCGTAATTATGAACGACATGAGCAGCATCCCGCGCAGCGTCGACCCGCGAAGCAGCTCGCCTGGCACCTCAGCGCGCCATGCGAGCTCCTCTCGCAAGAAATCCTCCATTTCGAAGCGAGCCCAACATCCATATTCGAAGGCTCCATTTTCTTTGCACCGGCGGACCCCTCGCTCGGTGGCCTCTGCGCCGTCGGGGAGCGCCTCTACGTCCTCCCCCTCCTGCGAGTCCCAGGGCCTCCGCGCGGGCTCCTCTCATTGCATCTCCTCATCTTCGTCTTCTGCTCCTTCGGTTTGCCAAGATTTTTGCAAAAAGCGCCTCGTGCAGCCAGCAACGAATGGCGGTGCCCGACCAGAACCCCGAGAAGGCAGGAGATATAAATCGAATTTTTGTCTTTGTTTCCAGTTGTCTTATTCTCCCATAGTTGCGCGTGCCGCTTTTATCTTACGAGGTTCCTCCCTCTTCGCATTCGCTGCCATTAGATGAAAGTGGGTTTCGCTCTCTCCTTCATTCTTTCTGGGATTCCCTCTGTCTTTTTTTTAACCCTAGGCTCTTCTCTGAGGCTCACCACCATTTGTACGGCGCCAAAGAAGGACGCATTGTCCTATTGATTCATTCTGCCCGTTTAATGAGATGCAGATAGAACGAGAGCACCGTTTTTCAGCGGAAACAGCGTAGGGCGAAAAAAAGTTCGTAGATAAAGGAGGAAGGAAGTCGCATCTAAAAAAATGGGGGGGGGGGGGGGGGGGGGTACCTCAAGGAAAAGCTGAAGTAGCGAGAGCGCCTGCTCTGGCGGTCGTTACTGGCACCGCCCTCTGGACGTAGTTGGTTCTCCAATCAGGCGAGAGCGGAAAACGAGCCGGGAACCCTTTATCTTGCGTCCTCTCGCCGCTCCTTCCCACCTACTCGCGCGCTCTGCAGCCTCCCTTCGCAGGTACGGCGCTCCCTCGCCGACGCGCGAGAAGAAAGGCGAAGCGCGGAATGCCGAATCTCGCGATGGCAGCTTTTTCCACGAATGCAGAATTCCTTTGCAGCGCATTCCTTCCCGAGAGCAACCCCCCCGTCTCTCTGCTGGGGCAGCGTCGTTTCCGGCCGCTCACTCCTATTCTCCACCAACACAATCACTGCGACTGCTCGCTGCTGCTGCTCCTTCAAATCACAAATGAGCTCGGAGGCAACATTAGATCGCAAGCTGCGCGCTGCTTTCAAGAGGCTCCTGTGCCGCTTCCCTTCTTATTCCGCGCTGTTTCATCCCGTTTCCATCCCGCTGCGCTCTTGCGCGCACGCGCCGCTCGGCGGCCATTTTGAATTTCTCTTTCCTTGGTCTCGGCGCGCCCGCTCCTTTAATGGCGTCGGAGCGCGCGAGAGCCACCGCTCGGCGCTGCCTCTAAAATCCCGAAGGCGCCGCGAGCGCTCTCCCGGCGCACTTCGTCGCTTCCTGCCGGCGAGGGCGAGGAGGAGACAAAGGGCTCGTTACTCCGGCCAGGAGGCGCCTCCGTGCATAGCGGCGCAGCGGAGGGGAGAGAATTAGGAAGAGTGGGGATGAAATTGAAGAAAGGAGGCGAAGAAAGCGGACTGCCAAGAATGGCGTGAAATAAGCGGAGGACGGCGGCGCAGTGCGCTTGCGCGGTTCCCTATATGAGGTAACTGGCGGGCTTAAACACTGCGGCCCCGCCCCCGACGAGCGCGTGTTTCTAGGCGTAATGATTGGAGCGAGCCGCGCTTGCCTGCGGCAGGAAAGGGGTAGGATCGTTACGGGGCGCCAAGGAGACACCCCGTTCGCGCCCTGGGCGCGCTCAGTTATGCTAAAGAGCAGTGTGCCATTATGCTAAGGAACCTCGCGCTCTTACAGCCACGACTAGAGAAAGAAGGGGGGGGGGGGCATAAATTAGAGCAGCGGGAGCAAGGCGCTCGTTACTTACAGCATCCCGGATCCATGGAGGGGCAACCAATGAAATCAGCGAAGGTGAAGAAAGAAGAATACGTGGCGCTCTGCAACGCGAAGAAAGAGAGAAGAAAAAACAAAGCAAAATAAACAGGCAAGAATATCTACAAGTTCGAGCCATTATTTTATTTCTCCTACCACTTCATTAAAATGGTAGGCGTAACCATCGCAAGCTATGCAAGAAAAAAAAAACTTTCACTGAATGGAAAGGTAAACAAAAAATTTCAATCTTCAACGTTAACTGTTTTTCTCTTTGTGAGAAAAAGCAAAAATGAGAAAAAGTCTGAAAGAATGCATTATTAAGTACTTTGTTCTCAACTTCTCAGGAAAGACAATTTAAGGTTCTTACAAAAAAAAAAAAAAGAGAAAAACTTTACATATAACGCCGTTCGAAATAATCACACGGGTATAAAAGCATTCAAGTGTATGCAAGTGATATGTTTCTTCCATAATACACTCGAATAAAGACTGCCATTTGCTGCGCACGAGTTTCGTCTACTCATCGTACAATGTGTCTTCATCACAAAGGCAGCTTATACTATTCGCGTTGCCACTGTCTTCTTTTTTTTTTTTTTTCCAGCTCGCATCAGGCCTCAACAGCATATCAGTGCATTCCGCATATGCCGGATGATTTTTTTTTTTTTTTCGTAACCGTTTACAAGCTTGTATATTAAAATTTATGAAAGGTTCACCACTGGGATCTGTGCAGGTGCGTCTTGCAGCGAGTCAGATGCCATGTATCTGGTAGAGCTGAATGAATAAATGATTAATTAACTAAAATTAACTAATGTTGTCCACTTTTTAACTTGTCTTTAGGGGCAGTATTATATGTCGATACTAAAGGCCGTCAAAATCATAGCACAGCCCGCGTTTACGCGCACGCGCGCACACACACACACACACACACACACACACACACACACACACACACACACACACACACACACACACACACACACACACACACACACACACACACACACACACACACACACACACACACACACACACACACACACTATATATATATATATATATATATATATATATATATATAATATCCATAACCGCCAGTGGCCATTAAGAAAGGGTGATGAGGATGAAAGATGAAAAAAACTGCTAATCTATTGGTATATCATATTCATTCTGTGGGTCCTGCGCGGCCATGGTGAAGGAGAGCGCAGATTCCAGCAAATATTTGTGCTTAATATGGTTCTCTCGACGCTTAGACGGCAACGGAATTTGAAAACTCCTCCATCTATTGTGGACTATAGACTGAAGACTACTCAGCAGTTGTAGCATCAGTAAGAACAATACCCACAAGATGTCTCGAATTGACATGTTCTCTGATTTATATATATATATATATATATATATATATATATATATATATATATATATATAATCAGCACTTTTGGCATGGGCAGCCGGTGATTTTATGAAGCAAATGACCTATGCATGTAGCCTTGCTAGAGTTTCGGTGCGTACCTCACTCCACCAAGAATAAACTAAATCACCGCAAGGAAGTTCCGGAATATGTCCTGAATGTTTTCCTTTTTCGGTTCCTCGAGGTACCGACACGTTTTGAAGTTGCAATAATCTGGCTGTGTGCTTTGCTGTGCTCGCTGGTGCTGCGACGTTACTTTTTTCAAGTTCTTGGAGCTTTTCGTCTTCATCTTTTCTATCAATCCGCGTCTTAGGGTGCAGCAAGATCTGTAATGAGCATTTGCCTGCTCAATTTACGTAAAGTTTCCTCGTGGTGCTCTTTTAGTTACCTATACCTAATGCCACACAACTGTATAGACAAGATCTGTTGCAAACATTTCTTTGGCGTCCCTCATCATAGCAATCACGGAAAGATGATGCACTCTTTGAAAATTATTCTTGTGCTTTGGTTTAAAAAAACGCGTATCAGTAATAAGCTATGAGCTGATAATAATATGACACAAACTCCGTTACCTTCAGGAATGAAAACTGCGTAAATGCATCGGTTTATTTGCGTAGACAAAATAGCCTCTATAATGTAGTACGACCGGCTTAGGAAGTAGAAATCTTTACGAGACGACGTTTATATTATGGGATTGAAACTTCTCTGGAAGTACAGCCACGACGTGTTTAACAAAAACAGATATTATAGCATTCAGTGGCTCCTGTAGAGGGAGAAGCCGTTTCTTGGAGGTCACAGATGAGTCTAGACTGAAAACGATGCTTTTCCTATGCTTCTCGCGGATCTCCACATCTCTTTTGCACCGTGTTCGTTGTCTATTATTTTACAAATATTACAGGCAGCAGCTCTGGCCAAATATGTGATTGTAATACCTGTGAAGGCAAACTTGAACACATTAAACAATACTGAAGTACCACTCTGGAAGAGTTCAAGGCAAATCACCACGCAGCTTTTCAAACTTTTCTCAAGACATTTCAAAAGCTTTTCAAGACTTTTCTGGGTCTACAAAAACCATGCCAAATGCTTAGCGTTTCTGACACACCCAGGCCCAGGCTTGCTAAATCCATCTGATGAAAGCGCGCTTATCTCTGACAAGGAATTTTTATACTGGTTGTCATGTCATTCGTTTTCTAGTGTCGTTTACTAGCCATTCCGCTTAACAGAGAATGCACGGGCCGTTCTGTGTTTGCGTTTGGAAATTGAATGTCCTTTTTTTTTTCATATTCTTTGTAATCGGCTGGAAGTACCTTTTATATTTATTAAATTTCTTTACGTCAATATATCAAATGTCGAACTACTACTCGAGCGTTAACTGATAACGTAATTTTATTCCGTAAAATATGGACGCATTTTTTTTTATTAACATTGCAATGCTAACATGCACGCATGTGAAGCCCGTAGCTAAGGAACAAATTCTGCCAATGACCTTCGTTTAAAGCGCTGGTGTAAAATGGCAAAACGGCAAAACTTTCATGGGTCAAACAATTTGCCAACCTTGCGTCATGGTAAAGGAGAATTTCAGCTCATCCTAAATAGTATTTTTACGGAATAAAATTACGTGATCAGTTAACGCTCGAGTAGTAGTTCGACATTTGATATATTGACGTAAAGAAATTTAATAAATATAAAAGGTACTTTCAGCTGATTTCAAAGTATATGAAAAAAAAAAAAAAAAAGGACATTCAATTTCCAAATGCAAACACAGAACGGCCCGTGCATTCTCTGTTAAGCGGAATGGTTAGTAAACGACACTATAAAAAGAATGACATCACAACCAGTATAAAAATTCCTTGTCAGAGATAAGCGCGCTTTCATCAGATGGATTTAGCAAGCCTGGGCCTGGGTGTGTCAGAAACGCTAAGCATTTGGCATGGTTTTTGTAGACCCAGAAAAGTCTTTACGTGGCCATACATATACGTGAAACAAACCTTCTATAGTATTGAAAAAGTTTAGTAAAGAACGGCTTCATCTGTTGCATACTCCAGGAGCTGCTTCACGGTTTTAGAACTCTATGTGCATGATAAAGCCCTAAACGGCGATTAGGGCTTCACTAATGAGAAGAGATAAGTAAGACCGAAAACTGTCAGCAGTTTCTTAAGAACATGACTGTGCACAAGCACAGGTTGGACTCTATCTCGTCATCGTAGGCAGCCTGACTACGCGCGTGGCAGGGCAGAAACTTCTCTCGTATCTCTGCATTTAAGTGGACGTGTGCTGCTGGCGTCTGCATTGTCTTCGCAGATGTCCTAATGTTGTCCCCCAATTTGACCCTCTGCAGCAACCTGTTATGCATGCCTTCTATATATATATATATATTAGCACACATACACTGAGAGTATCCACCAAATACACTGCGCCCCACTCTTATTTACTTAGTTATTTCCCTCTCGTGGTCCGAGTCTGTGCTATTTACCTGCCTTGAGGAAATGTATTCCATTAACGATTCGTACTCTGCCTTCTGTTCCTTCTGAGATTTCTGAACGTTACTATAAATTTTGTGAACATGAATTAATACTCCCACCATTCTGTTTTACTTGTTTATGTCCTCAGTCATGATTTGCACTTCGTCTTTCCAGTTGCCCAGCAAGACAATGTCATCAGCAAATCCTGGATCGCTAAGGTATGCTCAAGTAGCTTTTATTCCTGAGTCTTTCTAATCCTGTTCGAAGAATACATCCTGTGTACATGGGGTCAATAGTACTGGCGAGATCGTGCCTCCTTGCTTGACACCCTCCTTAATTGGCATTTTGCTTCCTCTACACTGTGATTACCGAATGTAGGCATGACAACCGATGATTAGATTGAGTCGGATGTTTTCTCGTAGTCTATGAAGGCAACTTAAAGAGGTTGTATTGTTTTTTCTGCTCATTTTCCTTTAATATAGTTGAGGGTGTGAGTATAGTTGATGATCTAGAGGCCTTTACGAAGGCCTGCTTGGTCCTTTCGTTTATTTAGGCTTAAGGTTAATCTGATTCTATCAGCGACTACTATAATGATTGCGTTATATATGAAACGACCCGCAAGCTGAACGAACGGTAGTTTTTCAAGTTCAAATTTTATTTCTGATTGATTACGGTAATCGTAGCATTCTTCCAAGATTCCGTGCGCTCGAGGTCGGAATCGTGTTCTAAAAGGGCGAGTTTTTATAGCCCAATCTCCCCATCGTCAATCAAAAGATCTGCAGTTCCCTGATTTTCACAGGCTCATATGGTGCAAATATAATTCTTTCTTTTTATCGAGTAGCATTCTTCTCGATAAACCGAGGTTAAAAGCGTGCTCCTGCTGTCCACCCGCCAATTTTACACACTTCCAGGGCACGTAATTCTTAGAATAAAATGTTTGTGCGAAGAGAAGAAATGAATACAACTGAGAGGTATTAAAAGCATTCGTTCGTGATTTTTTTCCTGAATCAACATTTTTATTTTTATGCGCTCCCAGTTATCACCGTATATGGGACGGTATCCAGAGGGGGCGTATTTACGGCCTACTCTTGGAGAGGGTGGGGTGGAGGTGGTGCACTGGGTTTTTCTTAAAATAAAAAGAACTGTTGCAGAAGGTTTTTTTATGTAAAATATTTCTCTTGGAGAAGGCAACTGTCTCCCTGACCCCCGATTCCCCCAATCAATCCGGCCGTTCTAGGTCATTGTGGCGGTAGTTCTGAATGTGTATTCCGAATGGCTGTTCTGAGTAGTCTAAATGTACTTAAAGCAATTATATGTATTAAACAAAATAATGGCTGCTTCCTTTCTTCTTTGCTCTATGGAACATCAAGTCAATTACCCACCAGCCTGGACCCTCACTTTTTTAAAGCTTCTGAACTTCATACAACTCTTCTCCTAAGAAAATGTACTGCACAGGCATATTTACGACATATAAGCATTTTTGTTTTCCTTTTTGAGCCATTAATATGCCAAGCAACTATTCATTAGGACGAGAATGGGGACTGTCATTACTTCATCGTTCATGTGACAGAGTAGAAGTATTAAAAAGTTAAATCCCGGGTACACTAGAAAGCTCCTTTGTATTCTGTCCTTTATCGCGAACTAAACTTGGCAACCACGGGCAGCCGTGGTCGCTTGCATATCGCAGTGAAGCATTTGCGCTTAGCGACGGCGAACAAGGCGCTCGTTTCCGTCTCCTCCCAGGACGCTGCGGCCGCCATGGGCGGGCAGGGGGACGACGTGTCGCCTGGCCCTGCGGCGTCCTCTCCGACGTGCCTTGTTTGCGGCGGCGGCAGCGCGTGCCTTGTGGCCTGGCGTCCGAAAGAAAGCGGGCGCCCATTTGCATCGCTCCCGCACCGGCCGACGCCGACAGCCCGCGCGCACGTTTCGCCCCCTCTTCCGTGGCTCTTGTCGCTTATTATTCCGTCTGCGGCATTGATTGCACTCCTTGTGTTGCGGTGCTCGGCGTGGAGCGCAGCCGGGGCCTCCTTGCTCTGCTTACCGCCTCTCCCCCCTCTACCCTGCGAGCTTATTTCGTTAAGGCGCTGCGCCGAGAGCGCCGCCAGCGCAAGCTTTGTTGAGGACATCAAAAGGAAACACGTCTCCCTCTGATGATGGAGCCTCCCCGGCCGAACGGACCTGAGTTCGATGCGCCGGACCCGGAATGAGCCACCTCGCTAGCACAAATGCCGCCGGGAGAAGAAGCGGGGAGAGTGGGAAGAAGAAACTGTATTAGAATAAAAGTCGGAAGAAGCCCGGCCAGATAGGAAAGCAAAAATGAATAAATTAAAGATAGATGGCGCTCGAGGAATGGCGAGGCGGGGACGTCCGAGGGGATAACGGCGGAAGGGGATGCGCGCCAACGCCGGCTGTGCGTGCGTTCTACGCGGACTTCAGGAATGAGATTAGAACGAGATGGACAAAGCTTTCGCGCGCGCGCGCGCGCGCGCTGCTCTAGATGCATGTTTCTCGCTCTCGGTTTATTTGCTTGTTCTTCCTTCTTTTCTGGACGGCTGCAGTGGCGTGCAGAGCGCGCCTGGGCGCCGGGATGCAGCACCAATGCAGAGGAGCGCGCCCACGCGCGAGCCAGGCCGAGCAGTAAATGAAAGCGCGTCCCGAGCTGTTCGTGCGTCTGTTTACCCCGAGGGTCGCTTCATGAAGCGCGCGGGAGAGGAGCTACACGAGCGAGGGGAAGGGGGTGGCAGCCGAGATACGAATGCGAGAAACTAAAATGAATGCCAACTCGGCATCGGCGGACGTGTGCGCGCGCCTGTGTCCCGGGCTCGCCGGCGGGGGCGGCGCTCGCATTGTTTCTCTCCTCTGGCGGCTGGACGCTTTCGTTTGCTGCTGGCCTCTGCACTCTTTCCAAATGCCCCTGCGCTTCAGTATTCCTCACCCCACCTTTATTTTCCTTTTTTTTTTTTTTTTGCCCTTCCATCTTCTTCCCCAAAATTCGCCCAGCCACTCCGGCGCTTTCGACCTCCGAGAGGGGATTTTCGTTTTTGCCTCTGCTTTTGTATGACGGGCCGTCCGCACTGACTGAGGTCTATCTCCTGTGATAAGAAAACGTGAGCGCAAATTTTTGTTATAGCAGCATTGCTGAGCCACTCGTATGAGCGAGTTTTAATCTCGTAGCCAGGTCTCGGACGCCGCGCTCGATGCCTCTGCGGTCTCAAGCATGTCGCGCATCGCTTCGTGTGTTTCTTCTCGGCACGTGCTGGTTCTGAAATGTTCGCTTTCTCGAGCACTATTCGCAGGTTTATTATGTTCAGTCGCATGCCCGCACGCGGGGCCCATTTATTAAAATGTGGAAACTTTTATACGCATATTGTTTTCTTTTGCAGTGAAAACCTATCCGCATCTCTTACATTTGGTGCTTTTGTTATGCAAGGCAATAAAAACTTCAGAAGGACATAGAACCAATTTTATGACTAGAGTTAACGTCGCACATTTTGTTTCTGCGCTCGGTGATCGCCGCTGTGTGAGGGGGCGGTATCGTTCAGTACGTGCGCATCATATGTGGACAACGTTCAGCCACAACGCGCGTTTAATATTATACCATTTTTCATCTCGGCTATAATGCCTAATGTAAGCAACGTACAACTATTCACTCCCAAGTCGTCATCGCTTCACAATAATCTAATAATGAAGCCCTAACTCCTTATTTATCATTTTTACTTTAATTCATAAACAATGATACTTTAAAGCTGCGATTGCATAGAAGTGGCTCCTAGTTTTCCATGACTGGTCTCGTTATTAACATCGTTGTGCATCTTGACAGTCGGAAATAAAGGTAACGAGCACAATACGTTCATTCATTTGCGACTCGCTGCAGGGGTCACTAAGTCTGCAATCTATTCGTGGGTCACTGTCTTTATGGATGGTACTAAAGTAGACGGTGGGGCTAATTTGATGTGGTCATAAACCGGAGGCATTTTCCAGTGTTAAAGAACGTCGATGAGTTATGTGTGACTCCGGGGCAAGGGGCTTGGTACCAGGTCCTCTTCCTCTCTGAAAACGGTAACGCAGTGCGTCGATTTCTTTTGTGCAGGGAATGGCCTGCCTTGCAATTCTTTTCTATCAACTGCGCCGCGCTTGTCTCGACCCTGTGTTCGGGCCCTAGTCTACATACCTCTGAGGACACGGCCTCCTATAACAAAAGTGGGTGTAATCGTACACTCATCTAGGCTTTTAGAAGCGCCGGAAACAGCTTTACTCACACTACGTGGATGTTCAGTTTGCCTCCTTTAATAGCATTGAAATCTTTTCGTCAGGTTAACTTCCGCGTGGCACTAAACATTATGGGGGTCCTTTCACTCGTTCGATGAAACAGCACCTACAGGCTTGAGATCAAGTGACAGCGCAGGCTCGCTTCCTACTTCCACCCCACCTCACTCGACGTCGTGCAAAGTAGTCGAAATGGCCACCATATCTGAGGCGGACTTGCATGCCTTCGCCTTGCGGCGCACAGGTTCGCCCCCCCCCCCCCCCCCCCCCGTCCCTCCCCCAACTGCGCTCTCTTTTCTTGCGCAGCTTGATCCCGCGATCGGAGCGTGTCGCTGACGAACGACGGCGCTCTCGGCGGTTCGCAGGCGCTGCCCTCGCGCGGAGCGCAGCGTCGCTCCGCTGAGCCGAGGCCCGAGCCGCGGCCTCGGTATGCTAATGAGGTGCATCAAGGCGTCCGGGCGCGCACGCACGGGCCGGGGAGCAACGGCGGCCAGGGTAGGCGGCAGGCCCTTTCCCGGGGGTGCACCTGCTAATGGCAGAGCCAATGAGATCGCGCCAAGACTCCTTCTCCTCATCTCTCCGTCGTCATCGCGATGCCATTTTCTCGCTACATCTTCCTTTTCTCTCCGTTCTTTTTCTTTCGTCGGCATGCGACAAAGATGGCGCGCACGCGCCCCATTCCTGAACAAAAGAGGTCCCGCCACTGCCGCTTCTGCGATGAGCGTGGTGGTGAGGGCAATGCGCCAACCGGTGGGGAAGGGTTCCGTCGTGGAGGGGGCAAGAAAAGCCGCGAAGGATCGCGCTTCTAAAATATTCGCCCCAGAATAAGACGAAGCGGCCTTCTTCGCCTCAGAGGCCGGCTTAAACATGGCGACAACGCTACTGCGCTCCAAGGCTCCAACGATGAATTAGAAAACGTGCTGAGAAGAATAATAAAGCACTTTCCGGCGCCAAGGTGCTTAGGAAGAGGTGCAGTATTCTGTTTCGAAATAAAATGCCTCGTACTCACTGAAAAATAAAGTTGTATTTGAGAATGGCTTGGCCTTTACGCCTGCCTATTCCTTTACCTCTGTCCATGCTTCGACGTATTTCTATGGGTGAAAGAAGCCCGAATTTAGCCGTTCGCATCTGTCTGTTTTGTGAGTTGCTCTCTGTGCATGCGCTGGTTCTATGTTGAAGGTGCCAGCTAGGCTCCCTAGCCAGCTATCTGCCTTCGTTGTGGCGATTTTCTTTTCTTCTACCCCTAGCTGTGATGTTTTCAAGTCTTCTGCGAGCGTTCAGTTTCAGCTCTACTGATCTCCTCGGGAAGAGGTCTGTACTATATGAAAAATGAGCGCATTAAGCGAAGCAGTTTGTTGTTCGCCACTACAGGTTCGATTTTTCGCGAGTATATATATACGCTACCCTGCCGGTCGAGGTGGTTGGGAGCGCGTCTGCGAGGGTTCTCCGAGCCTGTAGCCCGGCGCTGCATGGCTGCCTCTACTGCAGAGAGAGAAAGAGAGAGAGAAAGTGTGAGAGGGGGAGGGGACAAAAAAAAAGGGGGGGGGGAGGATAGTGCTTCGCGCCCGGCGTCGGCCTTCTCTGTACCTCCTCGCTTTCTTTGCATCCACCGTGCACCCGGTGTGCATGTGCGCTTCTCCCAGAGCCAAACCCTCAGAAAATGCAATTGCCAACTGTTATCTTTTTCTTTTCTTTTTCCCGGTTTGCCAAGAGTTCTGCATCTCTCCGGCGTGCACACACGCTCTCCGGCCAAACTCCGAGGAAACGAATATATTGAGACTTTCGAGAAAGCAACTTCGGAATTAAATTTTGTTTTTGGCTCCTATCTGGCCAAGAAGGCTCGTTCTTTTTCTCTGTGCCGTTGTTGTCGCGTTCCTTCTGCGAACGTAATGTGAAGAATGGCTGAAGACCGGAAGAAACGCAGGGTGGGCGTTGTGATGAATAACGTCGCAGTATTGCGCGTTCAACATTTTTGTATGCTCTCTTCTTTAACTCGTGGTAAGAGCTGGGCACTATGAAATATTTTTTTTTTTTTTTTACCAAAGTGCGCGTATTAGTAATATTCAACGCTTCGGTTCAGAAGACCATAACTTCTGTCTCGGAGTTACTGCTTGAATTAGCAAAATGACTTCGTGTACGTCATTGCTTTGCGAGAAAAGGTGTATTATTCCAGACATGCTATTTGACTCCGCCGTCAAACTGTCGAGGAGACAAGAAATGAGGCGTCAAAAGAATTGCTTTATCGCAATCAAGATGGATGGTCGGATGAAAGAAAGAACAAATAGCGAACAGATTGGGGACATGCTCATACGAACTGATGCGCCGAAGCTGTGACGCAGGCTTTTGCTACGTGGCCTTCTGGTGGATAGCGGTGTAATGAGGGTAAACGTGAAGGAAGGCCTCATTCATAATATGGGTGGGTGTGTTTGCGGGTGGTGGCCTCCTCATGGCCGTCTCTTTGATCGAGCCCTTCTGGTGTTAGTGGTTGAAGTGCTTGCTGTAGGTGAGTGGCAATTTAAAGGGTTTCTGATTGGAAGATGCCTTCTCGTGGATAAGGATAGATTTAGGGCAGAGGTGCAAAAGGAGGTAGGCCTCCTATCATGGGTCAATCGAGGACTTATGGACGGTGGTGACAGATGGTTGGGTAATAGGGGACCTCCTGGAAGGTCGAAACTTCGTCGAGGCACGCCGATGAAAGCTTCAGTCCTTACTAGAAGGCTCTATACCACTGCTGTCGCAGTAAAATATGACGTGAAAGCGCCACTTCGTACTAGGAGCTAAGTTATTCAGCTTTTCAAGGTGAACATGAACAGCAGTGAGTGAGTGAGTGAGTGAGTGAGTGAGTGAGTGAGTGAGTGAGTGAGTGAGTGAGTGAGTGAGTGAGTGAGTGAGTGAGTGAGTGAGTGAGTGAGTGAGTGAGTGAGTGAGTGAGTGAGTGAGCGAGCGAGCGAGCGAGCGAGCGATTAAATAAGTGAGTGGTTGAATGAGTGAGCTAGTGGATTGGAAAGTAATTGAGCAAGTGGGTGAATGACTATTGGTTTCGCGAGCTAGTGAGTGAGTGAGTTAAGAGTGAAGGAGCGAGTAGGTAAAGTTAAGTGAGTGAATGAAAGTTTGAGTAATTGAGTGGATGGGTAGTTCAGTGAGCCAGAGAGCGAGTAAGTGACTGAGCGAGAGGGTGAGCGAGTAGATGAGTTATTGAAATATGAGTTATTGAGAGTGTTACTGAGAGAGTTCTGCTCATGTCTCTAGTAGGATTTGATATGGCAATACCTAATGAGGCTATAATAGAACAGGTGGAGTGGAGACGGCGCCCGTGAACTGAAGTCGCACGCTGCCACCTTGTCGAGGGCAGAAAATGCGTGAGTTTTCTAAATTTCACATTCAAGTGACCTTGGGCTAATTAAGTTAGGTGGCCACGATTCCGCGGTGTCCAGCAAAAAATATGAGGCTCCTTCCTTTCCTGCCCCGCCGGGGTGGTGCAGGGGTAAGACTTTGCCGGAGTACTACTACTGTGCCGGAATATCCGGGTTCGAACCCGACCTCGGCGGCAGCGTTTCCATGGAGGTGAAAGAGAGAGACGTCCGTGTGCTGTGCGATGTCAGCGCACGTTAAAGATCCCCAGGTGGTCGAAATTACTCCGTAGCCCTCCACTACGGCTCCTCTTTCTCCCTTTCCACTTTAACTTCCACCTTTCTCTCTTCCCTTACGGCGCGGTTCGAGTGTTCACAGAAACACGTGTGACAGATACCTTGCTGTGAACCAATTGTTATTATGCTTCCTTTACCCAAAAGCTAACCTTAAAAAATCATTAAAAAAAAAAGAAAACGCGGATTGAAAACGCGGCCTTACAGAGGCTATCGCTGCAAAGCTGAAAGCTTTCGCTATAATATCACAGGCTTAAGCCATGCCTAAACCCTCACAATATTTTGATGCCATTAGCGGAGACTAAGTAGCTGGGAGGTAGATGGTCGCAACTAAGAAAACAGGCAATATAACACGTTTGGTTTTTCATGTTCTGAACTATTTTATTACGGCTTTTATTTACAAAGCTTGCTTTTCAAATTTGAATTGTTTTCTCTTTTTTTTTTTTTTTGCACATTCGCCGATGATTTCCTTTCTTCGGGTCACATAACATGTTTAAACAAACAATTCGTGTATACTTGAAATACGATTTAAATAGCTACAGTTTATTTTTCGTGCAATAAAAGCATTTCTATACGACTCGATTCTCGAAATCGCATCTTTTTTTACGGTCCAGAAAAGTTCTTCCAGTCCAGCAGCTATAAGGTAAAATAAAAGTGCAAGTAAGACGATAGCGTAATAGGGTGTAAAGATAAGCTGTTTTGGTGCGGCCACTGATTTCAGTATCATTTCATCACCTCGTCTAGGCAGAGCACGAACGAAGGCACGAAAAATAAATTCTAAACAGTTTTGATGTATTTGCATTTTAAGTTATTTTTTCTCCTGTATAGCAAAATACACTGAGAGCTTTTTTTTTTACTGCATACTTGTTTATAATTTACCTGCTTCAAATTACCGTCATAACACACAAACAGGAATACCTTGTTAATTTGGAACCTAATATTGGGGCGCGGGGGGGGGGGGGGGGGGGGGTCAAGGGTGGACGCTTTAAATAAATTAAAAATAATAAAAAGGCGCAAAAATACTATGTAAATTGCTGCTCGGTGAGAAGAAAGGCTTGTCACTCCATTTGGCACTTTATAGTCGCGAATATTTTCATAAATATTTTTCAGCATGGCATCCCTCAACGTGACCACAATGCAGCCCCATTGCAGTGGCTTGCGCTATAAAGGTGTTGTTTTTTGCAAGCAGTTCCACACAAGAGAGATGAATACTAAGGTTCTTTTCATCTGATTAGGGTTTTAATGCGTAGGCATTGTATGGCTGTGTAGGCGGGTTTGCATGGGCGCTATCCTGTCGGAGCTGTAAATGAGGAACTAGTTGGTATATCGAAAAAAGAATGGTACCATCGGATAGAGCATCAAGTAAAGGTGTGAGAAAATTGTTGATGTGGGTCAATTAGATAAATAATTAAAGTCAATTAGGTGTGTAATTGAGAGTCCAGGCGCACCAGCCAACTTCCGGTTTCAGTTCTCAGCTTCCGGTCACATGTCTCACTGGACGTGAAGTGTCACATGGTACATAGCGCGCCCCTTGTCGAACACAACCAGAGTTCCGTTGAACACATCAAAGTTCAGCGGCGTTCTATAATTGGTTTACAGGAATGGAAAGGCACAGTATCTGTCAATGGAGGAATCCCGCTGACACATCTCGCGGACAATACAGCAACGCTCAGGCTTACGCATTTCTCTAGTGCAGATTCTGCAGTGATCTCAGAAAATTTTATTTACTCTTCTCAATTGGAAGACAAGAGAATCCTCTATGTCCCCTCGGCTCACCTACTATCTATCAAATTCTTTACCGTCGTGATGGATATATGCATTAAACCTTTATTCCTGTGCCGCCTGATTTTATGAGGCATCGCATCTTTAATCAACCAAATGACGTAAATATAAGTATGAGTTAAATATAAAGTAGCACTTCTGAAAACAATTTCTTCACTTTTGTAATTGCTCACATAAGTAAGAATAAATTGTTTCGAAAATTCATAATTTGTTCCAACGCCTAACTGTTTAGATAGATGTACAGAAATATTTCAGATATTTCTTTACTTTTTCTCTTACTGCTAGGGTCCCACTGTACCTGCGTAGACGTCTGGTTACTTGTCTTGCTCCCACGCATTCCTTTTCCCTTCTCGAACGTGGACTCCATTTTTCTTGCGTGCGGTGCGCGAACTATGGAAAATAAAACGCTCGTTAGCCTCGGTGCTTCTGTCTCCAGGAAGTTTCGAGTTGCTTTACAAGAGTTTCTTTTTTTTTTTTTTTCAAAACCCCACTGTTTTCTTTGTAGTTGCATCTCAATATTTTCTTGCGTTGCCTGGCTCGGGAACTAAAAACAGACACCCCCACTAAGTTCGTGTATACTGCGCCGGTCGACCGAGCAACTCCGCCTCTTTTATTGCCGACTTTCCATTTTTGCCTTGTTTTCCGGCACCGCGCAAACTGTGTTTTAAGATCGAAGCATGCGGTGACGGGAGATTCGCAGTTTGATAATGCGACGAGGGCCTTTAATGTTTTCGCTGCGTGTGTATGTGATTAACCAAGCTTCAAGCCGAGCTCCGTTCTTTCCTTCTTGTTGGAAGAGAAACAAGCTCCACTTCGGTGAGCTCCGCCCAGCTCATGCGCAGCTCATGTCGTTTAATGATCTAATACCCTAATAAAGCCACCATGACTTCGGCCTCGGCTCGTGCTGTCACGGAAAACGCCTCTTCTGAAACTTTATTTCAGGGCACGGCTGCCTTCAGTTTTCAGTTGACCTGGGGACCGATTCTTCGGCAATGACGTGCACTCAGCGACGAACCAGCCCTCAGCCACCAATGTATTTTCGCTCAGCCCGCTGCCCGCACATGAAACGTTGACTGGGGTCGATTGCACCGCAAGAGCTACTGCGGAATTGATCCACTTCTCCTACTTCCTTGCCTTTTAAAATACCAATGCAAAGCTTTAGGCGCAGCACAAGAAGGAGGAGGAGGTATGACGGACCTTGTAGGATCAGGGTCTGGCCAGTACTTTCGAGGCGAGATGAGGCGTGCGTATTCTCACTGCTTTGTAGTGGAGTGAGATATCATTTCTTCTAAGGACGTTCTAATGGCTAATAACTTCTGATGTAGGATTTCTTCAATATTGAAGCAAGAATATTGTTTCACTGTACCTGCTGACGGCATAGTGCTATTGCAAAGAATTATCACGGAAATGATCCGTCTATGTACAATAAGGGATACCCTGAATCATAGAACTGGTTGCATCACATGGCAAGACCCAAAGGTTCTTGCACATAGGCTGAATTTGGCATGTAGGAAGTAAAAATTTGCTGATTTATTGGTAATTTAGTTATATCAGCGAATTTGTGGCAGAGAAGCAGACTAAGAAGCATCGATTTTAGATATTTAAATAGCACAGTTGACAAACTCGGATAACAGTACTTCGGAACCCTCATTTTTACACGATACATTCCTCGGGATTGATTAGCGCAGATACTGCTCATACGACTCCTCTGTCTTCTTTCCCTCATGAGACCTTCTGTTGGTTCAAACCAACGTAATTAAAACTTCTCTGAACACAGGTAGGCGTAACATTTTAAGCGCCTTTTTCTATAAAATAAATTTTATCTTACTTTAAGAAGATAGATAAAAACGAACCAGAATTAGTTTTGCGAGGTACTATCAAAACTGAAGGATAGGTGAATATGAGACAAAATATGATTATAAGAAACTATTGTGCTCAGGTAAGACACCGAAAACAATATTATCCTAGCGCCTCACATCCTTTAAAGTGGCAATCACAATGTATATGACGTCTCCGCCTGGCTTTCGCCGCAGATGTTTCCCGCGAATCCTCCAGCGCTAAGATTTGTTGGTGCGTTCGCACAAGTTTAAATGACCGTACAGAAGAGAGTTATTGTATGCTGGCGGGCGCTCGGGAAAACATTCAGCGAGTGGTCCTGAAGACCTCTTTTCAGGAACGGTTGAATCTATTCTCGTCACGCACCTGCAGACCTGACTAGTCGATACTTGGCGTCGCTTAAAATAATGACAATAACAGATCAATACAAAGCGTTAACCTCAAATTAAAATACAAAAAAAATGAGATACTATATTATAACATTCCAGGTTCAGGCTAGCCTCTTCCGGGATATGAAGAGTTAGATGCAATCGTTCTCTCGTGGTCAAAGATGCCCATTTACGCCCATTACGACCGGCCTCGGAGTCTTTTGCACAAGGAAATATATATCACCGCTTTGTTTGTTTAGTGAGATGGTGCGGAAGGAGGGCAAAGGAAATGAAATATTGCGTGTTTCCACTGGAACGCTAACCCAGTGGTTCAAAGTCAGAATCTAATATTTTTATACCGAAAACAGTTACATGGACCTTTAATCAGTAAGAAGAGAAGGAATACTGCGGGGAAACTCAAGTCCGCGTAAGAGTCGTTTATAGCGTCAGATGCAACGTTGGTTGGTTGGTTGGTTCACAGGAAGGGAAAGGCGCAGTATCTGTCACACTTGCTCTTTGGACACCCGAACCGCGCCGTTAGGGAAGGGAGGAAGGTGGGAGTGAAAGTGGAAAGAAAGAAAGGGGAGCCGTAGTGGAGGGCTACGGAGTAATTTCGACCACCTGGGGATCTTTAACGTGCGCCGACATCGCACAGCACACGGACGCCACTTCGTTTCGCCTCCATCGAAACGCAGCCGCCGAGGTCGGGTTCGAACCCGGGAACTCCGGCACAGTAGTCGGGAGTCTTACCACTGCGCCACCCTGGCGGGGCAACGCAACGTTGGCTGTACAGGTTTTCGTCAGTGTAGCCCGACGTGCTCGTTGTCACTTTGTTGCTAACGCGCTAGCATTAGAAACCCTATCGGTAGGGAGAGGTGGTGTACCTCAATAAGTGGTTGCGTCCTCAAAAGGCGGCGTCAAAGAACCACCTGCCGAAGTCACCTTTCCGTATGATTAGAGTCACTTAATGCGAAAGCATTCCAAGCCCCCCATTCGGGTTAGCGGCCTCCCTTAAAAAGTGACGTTATAAAACCACCTGCCAACAGCAATCACTTGCATCCCTCATTGAAAACGCATTAGAAGCCCTATTGGCAGAAAAACAAGCCGTTCATCGAAGAATGCCACCATAAAACTATCGGTCAACAGCTACCGCCCACAATCCATTGAGTCATATAATTGATGTGAATCAAATTTTTTTGAAAGGGAATTTTAAATTTAAGAAAAGGAAATTCTCACTTTGCAAGTGGTTTGGCATTTGGCAGGTGGCATGGTTGAGTGGTGATTAGTCGGCAGGTTGTCTAATGTCACTTGACCAGGTCACGTTGTTGAGCTAGTAGGAAAGCTGGCTGGCGACAGTTTGCAGGTGACATGGCCGAACCATGGTCGCAGACCTGTGTGACGTCCTGAGACTACGTGACATGGACAAGTTCGCAGGTGTCGAAAGTCACGGGGGTCGTCCCGATCGAGATCTTCCTATAAGTGCTAAAAAACGATAAAAAAAGAGACAACGGGCACGTCGGGCTGCAGTAAAGCGTATAGCAGTTACATGGCTTTTAATGCTATCGCATTGCACTCTTAAGGTGGCTCAAGCGTCCTCATATTTTCGCGTTTGCAAAATGTTTACCGCTTATTGTAAGCTGGGGATCCAACCTACCGTCACCGTTCTCGGCCATGGCACAACACCCGTGCATTTTTCGGCAGCCTGCAGCGCCCCTGTAAGTTCGGCCATGTCGCGTAGTCTCATGCCGTCACACACCCAGAGGACAAATCAGCGCTTGGCAATGTCATCGATGAACTACCACCTGCTAGAGAACCTGTCAGCTCAGCAACGTTACATGATCTCGCGACATCACACGTCCTGGAAAACAATCAGCGCTGGGTCATGGTGCCCGCCAACTGCCAGCTCAGCCACTGCGTGTTGCAATATCACATCAAACTCGCCGACGATCAATGAGACCTGGTGCATGTCATCACCTTTTGAACTCATCAACCCATCGCAATCGGGGAATTTCCTAAAAAGCACTCGCCCAATCAGAATTTCCTCACACCACCAGGATTTCCTACATTATGTGGACTACTGTTATCGATAAAAACTGTTTACTGGAAGGCTGGGGGGGGGGGGGGGATTTGAGGCTCTCGCTCTCCAAGAGTGCTCCACCAAATAAAACGCCGCCTGGCTTATGCTTTGCGCCTCGTCAGAGAGATTATTATTGACTGGTTGCTCAGGCCGGTGACTAGCAAAGCTTTCCCACAAGATGAACGAATTAGGTTTAGGATGACATCGATGGCCGCGGACAACCCCTAGGTAATGTGGTGCAGTGAGTGTGGCGGAAGGCAGGGATGATATACAGTCAATTACTACAGAGATGCGTGCGGGATGGTTTACAGCTGCCTTTAGGTTGCGCTGCGCTCTCGCGTGGGTCTAGGGAATGATACGAGGGTTGGCAGATGTGTTAAGTGGCGACCGCAAGGCAGCCGGGTATACCATCATCGTCGGGGATACGATAATTGAAAGTGTTCCATCGGCACTTGGGAGGAAATTAAACGTCCGCATTAACGCGTTCATTACTGGACTTACCCTGACGCCCAAGTCCTAAAGTGAGAGTAATGGGGTGTAGCCGAGCGGCTGAATGTTCGACCATGTGGGCGGTCGTGCCCGCGATGGTGTCGCGAAGAATGTGTCAAGTACATGATGGCACTGCAGAAGTTGGTGGAGCTGTTCGAGATGCCACATGTATCGGGTCACGTGGTCAATGTCTAGGACTGTGTGGAAGTATTCTGCTTTTCCAGCTAGGGTTCCGTTCCCCAAGTGCCCAGTGCCAGCACCATCACGTGTGTCGTGATATCAGAGGAAGCTGCCGTGGATGTAGCAGTCTCTCGGCATTTGTGGAGCGCCGCGTCCATCTGAACTCCCTGGAAGCCTCCGAATTGGTGGGTGAGGTCCTCCATGCACCGTCGTCGTCTACTCCTCGCATGCAGATCAGGATTCACGTTTCCCAGTATTGGCCAGAGTCACAGCTGTTCAGCTATCCAAGAGAAAACAGGTTTGGTTGAAGCGTCCGAACTACTCTCCAGGATGAGGTATCCGAGCTGTCAAAGAAATCTGCGGCCGTGAGTTATGGCTCCTAAGCACAACCATCACTTTGTCTCTACAATTTTTTCGCCAGAGTTGTGTATCCATGCTGGCGTAAAGGGGAATTCAGCGCATGGCATTGACCACCTTCCGGGGGAATGAGGTTATGTCTGCATGGCCGCTCCACCAGGCCGTAGCTTCGGCTTTCCACGCGTTGATGAGGTTGTCGGTCTATTATCTGCCTGTCGAGGAGGTGTACAGTGTAATTTCAGCGCCCACGTCCGCCTGTAGGTGGAGGTTGATTAAGGCCGATTCACACGACGGACCGTCGGTTCGCGGACCGTGTATTACGTGTTCACACGTCACTACTATGTGAGGCACGCTGTCGGCCTGTCCTGCCCTGTTCAGGATCTGGCGCACTATAATTGTGTTCTTGCGTGCTGGTTGCGCCGGCGCACTACAGTTGATAATGGTAGTCCTGCTGTCGCCCCCACCGATTCGGGGCGAGAGGCACGTAGGAACATAATTACCTATTATATAGTGCGCATCATCCTGAATGGGCGAGGCGTCCCTGCCTTTCGCAGTGATGTAAACACCTTGTGAGACGGAGTATAGTTGATTATTTGGCATAGGGGTGCGGAGGAGAAAGTTGAACAAAAAGGGTCAATAAAGCCTGAAGTGCGCGCGGACAAGAAGGAAAGGGGCTTTTCCCCGCGCGCACCTCAGACGCGTACCTCAGGACCGGGCCGACAGAGTGCCTCACATAGTAGTCACGTGTGAACCCCTATAATCGGAACGCGCACCGACAGCCCGTCGTATGAACCGGCCTTTACGGAGAGGTATTGAACAGAGGCGACGGCAGACGGCGCATGTATTACGTATCACAGCAGAAAGTTGTTCGCTCGGCTCTTTTATATGCCTCGTAAGCTCGCAGACGCTCCTTTGCGGCACATAGTGAAGTTTTAACGGTGCACTCGTTATGCTCTACATGGAAGAACCTTACTGGTTTAACCTGAATTCGGACATGGCTAGTGGAATAAATAATGGTGCGTTGCAACACCTACGCATGTACATACAACTTCAATGTCCGAGCAAAACGAACCAGTTTCTAATTGGAGGATTCGAACCGACCTTTGTGAGCCAGTTGGCAGTGTTGACGGCAGCAGCATCCCTCGCACGGCGCCGAGCTAGATTATAAGAACGAGCGTCGGCGCAGGGAATCATCTGCCTTACGAGTTGCCGAAAGTAACGCCAATCGACGTTGGACCCAGGGAGAGGGTCGCCGCCATTTGTCGGACTGGCAGCGGCGCACCGGGGCGCAAAAAGCCAGTGCTGCGCGGGAACTTTTTTGGAGGCTACTTGTCCTTGAATCTAAAAATCAACATAATAAAAGAGAAAAACGAGAACAAGCAAAGACAGGTAGGTAGCAGCACAGTTGGAGGCCAGCTTTTTCTTATTTTAGAGCGTTACACAGCAGGTGACAAACACTGGATAGTTTAAAGCAATATTGTTAAAGGCCCCGTTATGCTGAAAATCCGGCGTTGTAGGAGTCGGCATTTTCGGCGTTGTGAGCGAAAAATCATAGACAGTGCTGTAGCAGCTGATAGTTGACAGGTAACATGCCCGCATGCAGATTGGTTAGTGGGTTGTGTGACTTGACGAGAGCCCATATCGTGATTGGGCGGCATCCAATGAACACAGAAAACCGAGAGAGAAGATGGCCGATAACTGTGAGGTGATTTAATGTAACGCGGCGCGCCTAGCGCGAACGCTCCTGCCCGTGCCACTGCCCGTTTCTTCCTCGCCCGTAACATTCCCAGGGCCACCGAGCGATCGTCCTGATCGTAGAAGAGGAAGTTTGTCGATGTCGGTGAGGTCCATGTCATGATGATGGGCGTGACTGGATGGCTGAAGAAGAAGATGAAAAGGAAGAAGACAATGGCTTGCCGCCACGATGATTCCCTAAGCACAGGAAGGCTTTGTATCGTTTCTTGGAACGAAATAGAAACTCGCACCTTTCTCAGTCATTAGGTTCAGTAGTGTTGTCTGCACAGGAGGCAAAGGATGAGTTGGAACAAATTGCACAAGGGCTAGCATTACGTTTCCAGGAGCAGTGCAGAGTTCCCTTGCACGCTCCCATTTCCTGCTCGGACTATGCTGAGGTTGATAGGTCAGAACTCATATCTGTGATTTCTTCCATTAAAAACTCGGCTCCAGGTTGGGACGGGGTTACGGTAGGTATGCTCAGAATTTCAGCAAATGAATTCACTCAGGATCTCCTGGATCTGGTTAATGAATCATTAGAATCTGCATGGCTGCCGCACGTCTGGAAAGTGGCAAAAATTATATTGCTCTTGAAAGACTCTGGTAAGAGATTTCATGTTGAAAACATTCGGCCGATAGCTTTGGCTTTGAATCTAGTAAAATTACTAGAAAGAATTCGCATGGCCGCCTCTCAAAGCATATCTCAGAGGTTAATGCTTTGAGTTCTTCCCAAATTGGTTTCCGCAATGGATGCTCAATATGGTCTGCACATGCAGATTTAGAAAGCAGAATTCGCCTTGCAATGTTCAACAAGGAGGTATCAGCGTTAGTGACGCTCGATATTGCTAAGGCTTATGACAGTATTGAACATTCCATTCTACTTAACAAGGTGTCATTATTACTTAACAAGGTGCTATTATTATGTCCTCCGTTCTACATTTATGCGTGGATCAGGGAATTTTTGAAAGGACGAGAATTCTTTTGCACTGATGGCTCATTAATCTCATACACTTATGCACAGACAAGAGGGATGCCTCGGGGCTCTGTGCTCTCCCCACTCCTTTTTAATATATTAATGTGCGATATTCCGGTTCATCCTGATGTCACTGAATATGTATATGCAGATGACATAGCATTCTTCGCCTCTGCAAAAGATATTCATGACCTATATCGTTCACTAGAGGCTTACCTAAATGCACTTGAAGTCTGGTTGGACAAAATTAAATTGGTTTCATGTACTATCCCTAATATCATCATTTTTGGAATGTCCCGTTTCCAGCGATATCAATACCTAGCCGCTTCATGCAATGATCCTTTGCTATCTACAGCCGAATACCAGCATCTCATATACTCATGGAAAGTTCGTTCATGTAAATCACGGCAGTGTGAGGTAACGATGACTCTCCTCAGATGCAGGATTCCTCGCCTAAATCTTTATTTATGTAGATGCGGGATCAGCCCAACAAACCTTTTTGAGGCTTGCGGTGAAATTGAAAATATTGATCACTTCCTTCTCGCTTGCCGAAGGTTTTCACATCAGAGGAGGGTGCATTTAGAAACTCCAATTGCACGCTTGGGATTTACGTTATCGGTCCCGCTTCTACTCTCCTTCGGTGCGAGTGTGAAAGGATTTGCGTTGCCTCAAATTTGTCAGTACTTACATAACTACATCACAGCTACGGACAGATTCCCTTGCTAATTGTATTCCCAATTTACAAAATTCCAAATTTTTGCTTCATATTTTTTCTTTCTATAACTTTTGTGATCTTAAATCTTATGTTTTTGTTTAGTTGTCAATTACTTTAATACACTAATTCAGTTTCTGTAGGACATTTGGCAGTCCACACTGAACCCTGGCCAATCCCCCTTCGTGGGTAGAAGAAGAAGAAGAAGAAGAAGAAGAAGAAGAAGAAGAAGAAGAAGAAGAAGAAGAAGAAGAAGAAGAAGAAGAAGAAGAAGAAGAAGAAGAAGAAGAAGAAGAAGAAGAAGAAGAAGAAGAAGAAGAAGAAGAAGAAGAAGAAGAAGAAGAAGAAAATTCCCGATGAAGCCTGGCCCAGGATGCTTTCGGGCCACAGGTCGCCAAGACATGGCGGTGGCCAAGGCACGCATCGCATGGCATGTACAGGGGTGATGTCTTCGAGTATAGAGCCATCTTGGGTCGTGGGGTCTTTGGTCATCGGGATCTTTCGTCGGCACATCGGGTCAGTGGGTTAATATGATGTTCGGCTTTCTCGTCGTGTCTTGTGGTGGTGCGGGTGGCGTCTCGAGTCAGTCTCTTCTTCGTCGTGTCTTGTGGTCGGGGCGAGGAGACGGGGTGATGGAATGTGCGGCGAGGTCGCTTCGGGTCCGGCAGGCTGAGGGCCAACCAAGTGACGCCCCCTAGACCTGCCGACGGCGCAAGAAGACGTGGGGCGCCGAAGCTCTGGGCCAGGATGAGGAGAGGTGAATTATCCGGCAGCTGACCCAAATGTTACGGAGCAGCAAGCCGATGCACACAGAGAACAGAGTGAGAGAGAAGATGAGTCGATGAGTGAGAGATGATTTAATGAATCGTGGCGGGCCTAGCGCCAGCTCTCCTGCCCGTGCCACTGCCCGCTTCTTCGTCCGTAACAATATGACATGGCAGGTGCTGCCAACTCGGGCTTCTTATTCGCGATGGGAGGGTGAGATGTGAACTGAATTTTACATGTCTCGTGGGCGAGGTGTAAGACACCCTATTGGGACGGAAGAACGAAGATAACGCAGATGAAGGACAGGGTGTGAGTGGAGAAAGAAGTGTAAATGGCTCTGCTTAACACGAACAGTATCTGACTTCGCTCGTCTGGCGTGACTCCGTCTTGAGTGAAAGTTCTACGCCGTAACATCTTGGTGGAGGTTTGCTGGGTACGTCCTAATTAACAACGGATCAACCCGAGCTTCGCTGGAGTCGTCGTATTGCCGGCCTACCACCTCACGGGCTCGAGATGTCCCTGGACGAAGACCCCACACTTAGGCCTACACCGAGCAGTTGCTGGCCGTATTACCGAGAGCCCCGCTCCTTCGCGGGAGCAGCTGATGATGACACGGACGAATGGCTCACCCACTACCAACGAGTGAGCCGCTATAACAAGTGGGACGATAACGACCAGCTAGCGAACATCGTTTTCTCGCCACGAGTACGGCCCTGACATGGCATGAAAATCACGAGGGTACATTGACATGCTAGCCTCTCTTCGTGGAAGAACTGTGATTTGGTGATTCCTCGGCGAAAAAGAAGAGGGCTGGGCAAACATTGGTTTATCGGGCTCAACTTCCCGGTAATACGTGTACACAGTGTACTGAGGCAGTACTGAAGCTGTACAAGGTCGCCTCGCCTCGTATATCCGACGTGGACAAAGTGCGCCATTTGCTGAAGGGCTCCGCTGAGGACATATACACGTTGCTTATCAGCAAGGAAAGCCTGAACTCCGTAGCTGATGTCGTACGTCATTACAGAACATTTAAGAATTTGAAGATGCGCCGAATAACATCAAAGTTCGGTTGCTTGGATAAAGTGACAACTGTTGCTGCCATTGAGGCAGCTTCTGAAGCCACTGATCTTGCCTCCACTATCTGCCAGATAGTTCGCGATGAATTGCCCCGCTGCCATGCACACCCTTTTGATCACACGTTCACTTCTATACAGCGATCGGGGGAGTCTTCTTCCATCAACACTGTGGATTTTGGTATGCACCGCACGCCTCACTATTCTCGACTACACTACTCTCCGAGGTCGCATCAAGACCAACGTTACTATGAGCGACCACTGCCCGTTCACGACCAGAACGCACGGTGTGATGTTTTCTCAATGGGTCCCGGCACCAGTGAATGCAATCAGCCACGAACCTTTGATCGCTTTGACGAAGAATGTTTGCTTCCACTACGGGAATCCAGGTCATATCGCAAGATTCTGCCTCCGCCGTCGACCTTACCGATACGGGCCACCAGTGTTCCCTGAGCGACCGGCTTACCAGGGTGCATCTACCATGGCTGCATATTCATCTCCTCCAACAGAACTTCAGCACAATACCCTTCGTGATTCGTCCCCGGTGAGAGATCGAAGTGTCACTGCTCCTCCCGTGCTTCGCACGCGGCGATCTCCGTCACCTCGTCGCCGGTCCTCGTCAGCTCGTCCGGAAAACTAACCAGCGCGACTGATGGAGGTGAGGCCGCTGGAACTCCGCTATGTTCTGATATTCCTCCTCCCGTCTCAATGCTTAAGAACACAGTTTATGTGGTCGTTAATGACCTGTATGCACGAGCTTTCTATGATACTGGTTCAACTGTTTATGTGGTTAGTATGAGGTTTAAATGCCTGTTGGAAGGTAAACTGATGCTCAAGTGTGATGAAACCTCAACGCTTTGTGGTGTGAGTGTCGAGCCGCTGCGTCCTCTTGGAGTGCGTAATCGTGAAGTTGAATTGGGTGGAGCCATTTATCTAGCGGAATTCGTTGTTATCCCTAGCTCTACCCATGACGTCCACTTAGGAATAGACGTTTTAAATCTGTGCGGAGCGACGGTCGACTGCGCAAGTGGCGAGGCTTATTTTGAGCGTTTGAATGTGCCCAGCCTCATGGAAAGTTCGCGTGACGCCAGAACGGTGCTTTGTGTGTCTGAAGATACTATCGTGCCATCGCAGGCTGCAGTGTGTGTTCCGGTGTTCGCTACCCTTGGCAAAAGTGAAATGTTTGAAGCGCTAGTGGAACCAGTGAAGTCGACCTGCTTAAAGTGCAATGTTATAGTGCTGCACTGTCTGGTATCTGTGGTTAACGGCAGTGCGTGGTTGTGGGCAGTTAATTCTTCATCCCAACCGATCGTTTGACCAAGTGGCTTAAAGTTTGCTTGATGTGAACCCGATACGACTCCAGATGTGGCCTCGGTCACGGCTGCCCTGGCTTAACCCGTTCCAGCGTCCAGCACTGAACGTACAATCCTGGGTACGATCAACAAAACGTTAAGCACTATCCAATGCCGCCCACTTGTAGACATTCTGCTGCAGCATTCAGCTGTCTTCAACTTCTCCCAGCCCCGTGGACCCCCCTCTATTCCCAAGTCTCTTATCCACCGCACACAATCGATACCAGTTCGGCTCACCCGATTCGTCAAAAGCCTTATCGTGTGTCGCCGTCGGAGCGCAAAGTAATCTACGACCAAGTCACAGAGATGCTTGAGAAGGTCATTCAGGAATCGTCTAGTGCCTGGGCAGCTCCCGTAATTCTTGGCCGTAAGAAACGCCGCACGTGCCGATTTTGCCTGGTCTACCACCGGTTGAATGTCATCACCAAAAACGATGTATACCCTTGCCCCGCCGGGGTGACACAGTGGTAAGACGCCCGACTACTGTGCCGGAGTTCCCGGGTTCGAACCCGACCATGGTGGCTGTGTTTCGATGGAGGCGAAACGAAGTGGCGTCCGTGTGCTGTGCGATGTCAGTGCACGTTAAAGATCCCCAGGTGGTCGAAATTACTCCGTAGCCCTCCACTACGGCTCCTCTTTCTCTCTTTCCACTTTCACTCCCATCTTCCTCCCTTCCCTTACGGCGCGGTTCAGGTGTCCACAGAGCAAGTGTGACAGATACTGCGCCTTTCCCTTCCTGTGAACCAACCAATCAACCCTTTGCCTTGCATTGACGACGCCATAGACTGCCTCTCTGGCGCGTCTTGTTTTTCCTGCGTTTATCTGCGATTTGGTTACCGGAAAATACCGGTGCATCAGGCGGACAAAGAAAAACGGCGTTTGTAAAGCCGGATGAACTTGTTGAATTTAATGTGATGCCCTTTGGACTTTGCATTGTGCTTGCGACGTTTGACAGATTTATGGGCACGATATTGCGCGGCATGAAATAGGACATATGTCTGTGCTATCTTGATGACGTCTTAATTTTTATTAAAACATTCGAAGAGCATAACGACCGCTTAGCGCACGTATTAGACTGCATAACGCCTGATTAGTCCTCAATTCCATGAAGTGCCGTTTTGGCGAGCGTCAAGCGTTGGTGTTCGGCCATCCCTTTGATGACGAGGGCGTGAGACCAGACCCTCAGAATACGGAAGCTGTGGAGTCATTTCAAGCAGCACAGACAGTCAAAAAGGTCCGCAGTTTTTTGAGGTTATGTTCCTATTTCCGGGTTTGATTCACCGCTTAGCAGATAATTGCTGCCTGCTGACTTGCCTTCTTCACAAAGGAGCTTCATTTGAATGGACTGCCGAGTGCGATGCCTCATTCCGCCAGCTGAAGTTTCTACTGACCTCACATCCCGTTTTCCAGCATTTCGACCCCCTAAGCACCAACAGAAGTTCATACTGATGCTAGTGGTGTTGTCATCAGCGCTGGTATGGTTCAGCGCACAGATAATCAGGAGCACGTTATTGCATATGCGAGCCGCTCCCTCAGTAAGCCAGAGCGCAACTACACCGTCACCGAACAAGAATGCATTGCTGTGATCTTCGCTGTGCAGTGGTTCCGATCGTACTTCTATGGTTGCCCTTTCACGATTGTGACTGACCATCACTCCCTCTGTCGGCTCGTCAATCTTCGAAATCTATTCGCTGGGCCCTCCGTCTACAGGAATATAACTTCAATATGGTATACAAGAGCGGGCGCCGACACGCCGATGCAGCGGCGAATGCCGCTGCCGTCTACAGAGTGCGACAGTGAAAATTTTGACCAGTACGAAATTTCAGCCATCGCTCCTGACTTTTATGACGTTGAGGTGTTTAAAACTAAACAACGCTAAGATCCATTTCTACAGCCCCTGTTTGCTACCGCACGCAGCCAGGGAGTTAAAAGCCGTTTCTGTATCCGCCACGGCCTCCTGTGGAAAAAGAACTACTCTTCTGTGGGCCCACGATACCTGCTCGATATTTCAAAGGCTCTGTGCTCCCCTATTTTACGTGGGATGTATGACGACCGCGCATCCGGAAATGTGGGATAGGCTCGCACGCTCTGAAGTTCAAGAGCAGTTTTAACTGTCGGATAATGCATTCTGCCACAGAACAATATGTGGCCAGTTTCATGCAGGATCAGCGTCATAAACGCCCTACATTCGCTCCACCTGGCCTAATTCACCCTGTGGCACCTCCCAGCAATCCGTTCGAGCAGGTTGGAATTGACCTTCTTAGACCTTTTCCCAAATCTCCAAAAGGCAGTCAGTCGGGGGATCATGATATGTGCCGACTACCTTACTCGCTATTGTGAAACAGCTGCTCTACCATTGGCTACCGCGCATCAAGTGTCGTTGTTCCTGTTGAACTCGGTCTTTTGGCGGCATGGAGCTCCACGAAACGCAATCAGTGACCGAGGCTGCCAATTTACTGCCAATATTGTTTGCGGAGCTGCTACGTCTATGCACAGTCACCTACAGGCACTCAACACCATATCACCCACAGACAAACGGTTTGACGCAACACATCAAAAGGACACGGACCAACATGCTTGCCATGTACGGGGATTCAGAGCATAATAACTAGGACACCATACTGCGCTACATCACATAAGCTTTTAATACTGCAACCTATGAAACTACCGGCTATAGTCCATTCTACCTCTTGTACGCTCGCCCGCCACGTACACCCTCGATACAATCCTGCCGTTTTCTACCCATGAAAATCTGGATGCCGCCGAGGTCTTGTCCATGGCTGAATAAGCTTTTCGGTTTGCCCACTTCCGATCCATTGCATCTCAACAGCGTTTCAAGGACCACTACGATGGTCACCGCCGGCATGTTATCTACGCTCTGGGCGATATGGTGTGGCTCTGGCGTCCAGTCCGGAGACGCATTTTACATCAAAAGCTGTTGGCCCACTATGATGGCTCTTACATGGTCGTGACCAGAATAAGTGACATCACGTATGAAATTACACGTGTTACCTCAACTGGTCGCCGTTCGGCGGAAACTGAACTGTCGCACGGCGCTAGCCTGAAGCCGTGCCACTGTCGGGGGACAGCATAACTCGTCCGGCGGGCTTTGTCTTCGCAGGGGGTAAATGTGACGGAGGAACGAAGAAGAAGTAGAGGAAGGAAAAGGTGTGAGTGCAAACAGAAGTGGAAGTGGCTCTGCTGAACACGACTGGTATCCCACTTCGCTCGTCTGGGCAACTCCGTCCTGAGTGAAGGTTCAACGCCGTAACACTACACCTAGGCCACGCCGACGCTTTAGTACGTCTGGCCTAAAGCAGGTCTTTATAAGTATCTATGTAGGGGGGTCTTTCACATACCTGAGTAGCTTACGACTGCAAGCTCTGCATATGTGCAAATCTAAGGCAAAAAGTAAGGAGTTGTTAATTAAGAGAGTTGAGAAGTACATATGCGCGAACAAGGATCCACAACGGTAACCATTAATGCTCTTACATCATACCCTTAAAGCGGAGATAATGTCCCCCCCTCCCCCCTCCCTCGATTATTTACTTGAACCCACAAAAGTGTTATAAGGCGGTGCTTCTGCTTTAGTGCACTGAAAAACAAGTTCACTTCGCAGCTTTTTATTGCGATGCCTAAAGCATGCAGTTCTACCAATCTAAACGTAATGCTGCAATTTCCACACCAACGCCCGCCCCCTTATTCTCAATGAATATATATATATATATATATATATATATATATATATATATATATATATATATAAATGCCCAAGCAAGTAGCAGGGGGGACAGCGGCCGATGTAGCTCAGTTGGAAGAGCACCGGACGTGATATTCGGAGGTCGTGGGTTCGGTTCCCACCATCGGCACGTTGTATTTTCTGCTACTTTGTGTTTAATTATCTTCCCCTAAACAAGATTACATTACTAATTTCTTTGATTATCCAAGTAAACATTAAAAAAGAAAAAGAACATAAAGTAACATCCCCTACGCTTTCCTTGGCCTCGCCGACTGTTGGCTTCTTTCCTTCATGTATTATAACGAGCACCCTCATTTCCCCCTATATATATATATATGTCCAAGCTAACGACAGTGAATGGTTAACAAATAAAACATTTGATGTAGGCCACTAAAACCACTTCTATAAAGCTGCCAGCAATCTGGCATATCGCAGGCGATTTTTTATTTTGCAATTAACTTAGTAATTATTAGAATTTTTTTAATTTATTAAGTATTGCCTTTATAGAATAACTGTGATTTTTTTTTTTAATTTGGAGGGCACTTTTGAAACCCTCATTCCTATTCTTTCCGAAAGGAAAACCTCACTTGTATCGCTTTTCCAAGCTCTAAAGAAAGCCCGAGGAATACAAAAAATATCACAGGACTAACGCATTCGTACGCCGCGATTGTGGTGCTCTCAATCGCTGTTTGAGTGAACGAATTTAGCTGCGGCCTTGCCTCGATAGGCCAGTTCCAAAGGTACGCTGATATGTCGGCGATTGCTTCAGCCAGCGCGGCGAGTTTGCTGCAACCAGTCCAGTACCGTCACGTGCGCCGACTGCCTGGAGCGGACGAAGAAAACATCGCAGTCTTACCGGCCTGCCGCAAAAAACACACACACACACACACACACACACACACATATATATATATATATATATATATATATATATATATATATATATATATATATATATATATATATATATATATATATATATATATATATATATATATATATATATATATATATATATATATATATATATATATCATATATATATATATATATATATATATATATATCATATGGCCCAGTGGTTACGGCACTCTCGACTACTGTTGCCAAGGATGTGGGATCGCAGCATTGGCGGCCACTTTTCGCTGCTGGCGAAGAGCAAGGGCCCGTGTACTGTGCGATGTCAGTGCGGGTAAAAAACCCCAGGTGATCAAACTTTCTGGCGTCCTCCACTACGGCGTCTCTCATAGCCTAAGTCGCTTTAGGACGTTAAAACCCCACAACCCAAACCAAACGATTTTAATGGTGGCCTTGCAGTAGAGCATGTGCCTTGCATTCAGGAGGAGCTGACGTCACAAATTCCAGGTGACCACAGAAGACTAATCACAGACACCACCCAATGGGAGCCAGATTCAAAAATGGCCTCCAATTCCTTGATTAGTCGATGAAGTAGTAACGTGATAGATGTCCCCTGACCCCGAAGGACCAATCACAGATCATCATCCAATGAAGTAAGAATAAAAAATTACACCACGACCTGCCCAAAAGTTTTGAGGTTCAACCTCAACCTCCTGTGGGCGTCGGGTGATGCAGCGACGAATGAAGTTGAAGTTAAGAAAATGACACACACTAAGGAAATGCAGCTGTGAGCTCGAATATTATCTTATTCCCTGTTAAGGAGTCTTAAGTGTTTCCAAATGGGCCCTAAGCAGCCTCTAGCCAAGTGCTGGGCTGTCCTGGAATGAAATAATTGGCAAAAGGTTCTTAGAGCGAACAGCTGCCGGGTACCTACAGATTTCTTCAAATAGGCACACGCCAAAGCCTGGCCTTGTTCACGGTAACGTGGGCGTTTGTGACTTTGGAAAAAGAGCTAGCCTTCAAATCCCATATAGTGAGCTTTAAAACGACCACAAGGCCTCTTGGTAGGTCATCTGCATCGCATTCGAGAGATTCTGTGTTCGATACCCAGTGCAGCTGGAACTTACCGATTTTCACAATGGGTTTCACCGTCACTGACGTGGTGTTCAGCACTCAAGGTGGATAGTCGCCATGATCTCGGCTGCCAAATAGGACAATTGGTAGTCTTATTTGACCATGAATGGCATCATTCAGGAGCATCCGTCGAGGCCATGGGAGGGAGTTGTGATGGATGCTGCCGGGTATCAACCCCTCAGTGGGTGGGTAGGTAGTGGTTGGGGGAGATGCGGCAGGCACGATTGGAAGCATAGTAGAGAAAGGTAGTCTGGGTTAAGGAGGTAGCGTAGCAAAAAATGGGCTAAAAAGTCAGCTCGGCGACAAAGTGCTTCGATCCGGCAATTTTTTTTTTATGAGGCAAGAGCTCATGTAAAGCAGCTGGGAGTGACGCTGCAGCCGATAGTGATCGTTCTGTCGAATAGAGGGATGGAAGGCTTGAGCCAATAGAGGGCAGGGTACAGAATACGACCGACGCCGTTTTCCAGTCCGGGCTGGAAACAGCAGTGACAACAGCGGTCTGTAAGGGCGTGGTGGCAGAGACAGCAAATGTGACAATTACCTCACATTTTCAGCGCAGCCAGAAGAATTAGTTATTGAAGGAAGTGAGCAGACAATGCCAGCGCACTTGAAAGCTACACAGAGGCCAGTTGCAAATTAGGCTGAACCGTGTGGAAAGCCTCACTTGCCGGTGAGGCTGTAGAGTGTGAGTGCTTCATCGTGGAAGGACGGAGAAGCAGCAGTCAGTACATGTTCTGCCTCAACAGAGGAAGCGCCGGCAAAAGAATGCTGCTATATGGGAAGCACGGCTTTGGTTGGCGAGAGATTGACAGGCAGGACGGTTTGAATGGGCGTCGGAAGTGTGAGGATGGATGAAGTTGGCACCTGTGGTTTACGGCGGAGTCAGAAGCAGAGCGAATTCGGAGAAGGGAAAGACTGGTGCTATGTGAACTTGCTACTTGAAGAAATCGGTCAGGGAAACGGACAGCGACGCATTCCACAAGCGGTGAGTGCTCGAAAAATCATGCGATACGTGAGCACTGCCGAGCTTTGGGATCGTATTCCTCCTGTGGCTAGCAGCCAGGACGACCCCATGGTAACGATGTTGTCTGCGGCATCGCTCACAGTACCATGACTGGGATGAGAATGTTTCGCGATGTGCTCACAGGAATACATTGTTGGGAGGAAGCTTGTCAATCCCATGACTGACCGCGGTGATGAAGGCGAGTAGCCGGTCTGAATGGTCTCCTGGCCCAGGGAGCTGGTGGGATTGATGATGCGGAGCCAGAGGAGCCGTAAACTGGATGAGAATGGCGTTTACCCGCTGGGAAAGGCGTTGTAGGAACAGTTTCTGACGCAGCGATTCGTCGAAAGACGGACTATGGTGCGCAGTCAGGTGTATCTTGCGGCGCAGCATTTTCATGAGCCTGCGATCTGCGAGTTCTAACTAAAGAAGCTGTTGCAGGCAACGCTGGCTCGACTGAGATGTGCGTTGCGTGAGAGCCGTCATAAACACGGCATGTAGATGGGAAGCGTAGACTGTTACGGACGACCGAAGCAACAACAGGAGTGAGCGCAGCGACGGCATGGTCTTCCTTGGCTACCTGGGAAGTGATGCGGGATGTTGTACAGCCAGCCGCCGCAGCTCTGTAGTCACGCGCCTCCGCCGATTGCAGCCGCTTTGTTTATGCTGCTGCATCTAGTTGCCAACGAAGTCTCAGTTTCATTAAATATGTTCGCCATAGCTCAATGCGTTCGTCCATTTTACTCTGCGTACAACAGCCAAAGTGTAAAATACGGTGTCAGAAGTTGTGTGACAAAACCCCTAAACAAAATTGCTTGGAATAAGCCAACGGGAATGACAGCCAGCCTTGACAACGCAGAAAACGGAACGGGTGACGCCCAGACAGCCGCTATAGCCACGCTGGACCAGTCGCAGTACGGTGAGCCCGCGAAATTCGATGCCCGCCACGTAGTATGCGTGGCGCCTCGGCAGCTACAAGTTCTTCGTTCTCGATACAACCTCAGGACTCCATCTGCTTCTCGTCGCCCAACAAGTGGCCGAAATGAGAGAAGCGCTTTGAATACTTTTATACCTTTTCTTGACTTAGTTCAAGGAGTGAAGAAAACTAAGTCGGCCCCCAGCTCAACATATGAGCAAGACATCTTTGGCACCTTCAAACTGACCGCTGAGGCCCCAAAACGTTCAATGTTGTGATGGAACGCTTTGATAAGCCCTTCATTCAATTTTGAAACGTCATATTCGAAGAACGCGGTTCAACACTCGGATACAACACGAGGGTCTGGTGAAGAATTCCCAACAACTCTTCGCGCTCTAATACTGCGAGTACGGCAGCATGCAGGAAGATTTAGTCCAAGCTCGGTTGGTTGTTGAAATTAGAAACGGGTAGCTGTCAGAAAAGCTGACACAGCAGGAAGCCCTCAGTAAATTGCTAATCGCCGTTCCGCCCAACCAGGGGTTGGTGCGAACTGGTTCCTTTTCCAGACAGGCGCCCGTTGCACCAGCGGTGTTCCTTCGTCAGGGACTGATATCTTGGGCGAGACAGAAGGGTCTTGAATGGTTGATCTTAATTCTGAAATTTATGTATGTACCGCTATTTACAATGTACATTTTTACAAGATTGCAACAGTCATAGCAAACAACTGAAACTGGTTGGTCTGTCTTCCTGGCAGAGACTCCCAAATTTGGCAGAGCCGATGGTGCAGGGCACCAACCTAAGACAGGACCCAACCAAGAACTTAACGAACCTTCGGAAACTTCCGTTTACACCTCGGGTTAATACCTCTTGGCCCGAGCTATCCAATCACTGGCCATAAGCGGCGTGATTGGGCCAAGAAAATTCACCCTCGGCCCGTGACAGTCACCGCTGTCCGCAGCGCTGCTCCCTCGCTGAAACAGTACAGGCAGGCGACCCATGGAACTTCTTTTATTTTTTTTTTATTTTAGGGCAAACTGACCCTGTGAGAACTCGTGAAGATGTTCGCTCCCACGCATCGTCGCTCCTAACCCGTCTGACCATCCGCCGACGACGCCTGTCTCCTTCACTGACCGATACAAGCTCCCGACACGGGAGTGATTAGGAGACGGTGCCGTCGCTTCGCGGCGCTTTTCTTCGAACCAGACACGGAAGGGCACCCACTTCCCATTCAGGGATTCTAGGGGGATTAACCAAACAATGTCACGCTGTCTCGGCGCTAGGCGGCGGCTTACCCCTCAGCCGCTACTTGTCGACTTCCAGTCGACGGGGTAATGGACGTCCCCGCGCGCATCTTGACGATCCCTTACACCCTCGACTCAAAACGCCAAGTCAAAACGAGGACAGTGATTGGTTTGGTTTGGTTTGTGGGGTTTAACGTCCCAAAGCACCTAAGGCTATGAGAGACGCCGTAGTGGAGGTCTCCGAAAATTTCGACCACCTGGGGTTCTTTAAAGTGACTGACATCGCACAGCACACGGACGCCACTACGTTTCGCCTCCATCGAAACGCAGCCGCCGAGGTCGGGTTCGAACGCGGGTACTCCGGCACAGTAGTCAGGCGTCTTACCACTGCACCACCCCGGCGGGGCGAGGACAGTAAAAGGCAGAGCTAAATCATGACTAAGCAAGCTTCAACAAGGTAAGTTCCACCCTTGAGAAGAAGTCGTAAGTTTAACGCATGCCCTTGAATGACCACAAGAACAAGTCTTGCCTTTGATGTCGATGAAAATGTCACCCGCGATCTGCTTGCCCAGCACGAAATGAGTAATGCACTTATGTGTCATGAAGGGCCACTTACTCAACCGTTTGGTAATCCAGATGTGTAGACGTAGGTAAGGCTCACTATTTGGAACTGAAGTGGATTCCTGGGCGCGATGACTTTGTTTCGACTGCAGTTTGGGAAATCGCTGTATTAGTCCAAGGAGAGCCTCTGAAGTTCAAGATTGGCCCTGGAGCTGACAAAAGAGGGGTATCGATTGAAAAAATTCAACAGCTTGAGCAAAGACTCACTCTGTCTGAACTACGCCGCCATCTCCACGGACCTGATGGACGGTCGCTGGAAATACAAGTCACTCGATTTCAGCTGTCGCACTGGGACCACCAAGCAACTCAAGATGTCTATGTTCTTGACGAAGTGCTCTGCCCGCTTGTCGGAAACCCTGCAATTGAACAGTTGGGTACTCGCACCAACAACGTTCAGCATACAATTAAACCCAAGCAGGAGCTATACCGTACATTTTTACAGGTCGAGACTTATTGAAGGCGAGCAGTTAATTCGTATTCAAGGCCAAGCCATGTCATATGCGTTCAGGTGCCACCGGCACTTTCCGATTACGTTGTATGAGAAGCCCAAACAGGAGCTTCAACTAATGGAGAAGATAGCGGTCATCTATCCAGGGGATGAGCCAACCGATTGAGCAGGCTTCTTCATCGAGCTTCTTTCTGGGTCGTGGCTGTGCTCAGCGCTTAACGCTTACTTGGTTTTACGGCAGTTTCAGCTTGCAGAAAAGAGCATGAAGGTTATGACGTTCAGATCGCCACTGAAAAGTTCAAGTTTAACCGACTTTCATTTGGTATTGCCTTCGGGCCGGAATTGTTCGAGACAAATGAGTACCTTTCTGAAAGGTATAAATCGTGTTATATGTCACATAGATGACACAACTTTCTGGGACGCCTTAAAAGAACACAGCGACTCTCCTCAACTGCAGCAAAGACTCGCAAAAGAGGGCATCACGTTCAACGAGAGCAAATGAGCGTTCAGCGTCACTAACCTGACATTCCTGGAACACAAAGCCGGCCAGCAGAGCATCCGGCTGACGAAACTAAAATCATGGCATTTGCGGAAATGAATCCACAAGAAGCAGAAAAGACTTCCAAAGAATACTTGATATGGCAGTCTTACTCGGTTTGTTCCAAACCTTGAGGGCATCCTGCAGCCTCTCTCGGTGCTGCTGTCTGAAAAGCAGGAGTTCCTATTGGGTTCGCCGAAAAAAAAAGCCTCCGACAAATAGAAGAAACTGCTGGCAAGTCGGCCAGTTCTAGCCGACTACGACTCAACAAAAGAGACAGTAGTGAGGGCCATCTTTCAGACTGGGCGTCGTTCTTCAGTAGCGGCAAACTAAGAACTTCACAGTCATCGCTTACGCCTCACAACTTCTGACGGACACCAAAACGGCACGCACAGAACAAGAACAAAGCACTTCCACTCATGTGAGATGGGACAAATTCTCTGACTACCTCAAGGGCGATAAATTTCTCCTAGATACCAACCACAAAACCCTAACCCTCGTGCCAATTTCCAACTCTAAGAATGTCGACGACCTGGATCAGTCCGAGGCTACAGAGACTTCGCATGCTCATGAAGGCTACAGTCACAGCGTGGCCTACGTATTTGGCAAGGAGCTTCTGGCTACCGATGCTCTCTATCGCGCACCATGTCTACCCCAAGAGTTCCGGGACCTCATTGAGAACTTGACGCCTTTGTCAAGGACATCACAGAAAACGTTCCAATCAAGCCAGTATGCATTCAGTGGCTTCGGAATAGTCATAAAGCTGACCAACTGTGCATTAAACAACGAAGGTTTTGCAGCAAAATGTCACTCCCTCCCAACGATATATATCTAGAGGTGAAGCCGTGCTATCAGGTTCACCATCAACTGAGTGTCGAAGACGGCCTCCTCTTGCGCGGAACAAGAGTATAACCGCAAGCACCTTCAAGCTTCACGACTCTAGACTACGAATTTGCATTTTGGAATTTGGAAGAACCGTTGCCAAGGCCAAGAATATGGTTTGGTGGCCAGACATTTCAAACAACGTCGAAGAAATCGCCTGCATTTGTCGCAAATCTGTGGAGATAATGGTAATCAGGAGAATGTCGCTTCAGCCTACACCTTTTTCAGAGAAATTGCCTGATCGTCAGAACGGGGAAGAGTTTGGGTGATGGATTTAGAAAAGGAAGGAAAAGTAGTGAAGACTGCATGCGGCCGTAGGCACTACAAAAAGCACTACGCGTCGCAGTCATACTCACTTGGTACCCCAGCCACGTGAGAATACGGGCCCGCAACGGAATGTCGAGACATATTGCAAGACCACACCCGATGCGGTCGCATGCGGCATTCCGCCGAAAGCTTAAACGGGACCTCTCCGTTAACCAAAGGGCGCTTCTTTTGACTCTATTTTCTTTCACTGGGACGTGTTATACAGCCAGCCGCCGCAGCACTGCAGTCACATGCCTCCGCCGCCAGAGCGCTCTCGCTCTGTTTATGTTGGTGTATCCAGTTGCCAGCGACCTTTCATCTGGAATAAAAGTGCTCACCGTGAATCAACGCTTCCGCCCGTTTCAGTACGCGCAAATCAGCCCAAGTCGTGTAAAACAGGCGAAACATTGGATCGACGCTAGGGAACCATAATTTCGAGTCCGCGGGCAAATATATTCAAATATATATATTCGGACAGCTGGAGCATAGAAACATTGTACTCAAGGGGTAGCGGCGGCGAGCCCGACAGCAGCTACAAGGCAGGCAAGGAAGCGGTTACCATCACTCACGGGAAGGTGGCAGGTGTCGGAGGCAGCTATGATCTCGAGCTACGTGCAGCGTTAGACCGAGCGCAGCAGGGCGATGCAAGTGCTGGTCACGAGCAAGGGTAGCGCGGCTCTAAATCCGGAGGTATCAATTTGTGGCACAGAAAGTCCCAGACAAAACCCGCGTCTGGTGTCCACAATATAGATGAAAAGACGCTGTTCAAACGAGAGTGAAGCCGTCAGGAAGCGGAGACAGCGCGCCGCAGAACCGACAGCGTAGCTGCTGGATTCTCACCTCTATGAGTCAGGCGGGCGCGCATTGCGTGTCGTCTTCTTCGTCTGTCTGTCCTGTGGGGTTGCCGAAGCACACTACAGGTACAAGATTTCCTCTGGTTTAGTGCTAGGCTCTTATGATGTGACATGTTCGAAAAGGGGTCCCGTGCCAAACTGTTGCGTTGAAGGGCCAGTTATTTGTGCCGCCGTCAAACAACCATCCTAGAGCGGTACAACCCTTTTTAGTCCTCACTGCGGTGGAATTTGAAGGCGCAGGCTCCTTTCATAAGCCATGAACTCTGGTAAGTTGTTTGTCGGGCCCGGCCATGACTTGTACCTATCTGAAGTGACTAGTTGGTAACCGGTGGCAGTGAACGTCGAGCCCAGAACATCCCGCAGCCAGGGTGGGTAGCTTTATAGACGCTGCATCTTAATATAGAGTTTTTAATTGTGGGGCTAGATTTGACGTCTAAGCCTAACAACTCTAGTCCTAATATCACAGTTCAGTTGAAGACCAATTACATTTATAAGGTATGCAACTCATTAATTCATGAACTAAGCTATAAATTCGGCATGGCATAAATGCGACAAATTCAGCAGCTAGTTTGTACATTACAGCATCGTTGCATATATCGTCTGATAAAAGCAACCAAGAAAATTGATTTGCTTTTAATCTTGACAATACAGACGTTACGGCACTCCTAGAAACCAAAGTGTTCGAAATATACAAATAAACATTGTTAAATTACGAGAGTTTGAGCTTAAAAGGTGCCATGAGTGCGAAGAAAGCGACTGAAAAACCGGCTGAGTTTTTTGTTACTTTTGACCACGATGCAACCCCTTGCAGACACAAAAACACAGACTCAGTCAGTCACACAATATCGTGCAGCAGCACAGCGTTTTGGCAAGATTGTGTCTGCTGTGTCTCATATATTAAACGTTATTTTACTGTGTTGATCAGGCGGCCATGTTTCCAGACCACACCACAGACCAGACCACAGACGTTGCTTGCGCTTCACAGTTACGATCTTCTTAAGGTAACGTTTTTTTAATAGCGATGGCGTTGGGTACGAATCACACTTTGTACGAAAGTAACCTGAGCACTGCGGCTGAACACGGTACATCGCGCGCCCCTTACCGAACACAACCAGCGTACCGTTGAGCGCATCAAAGTTCACCGGCGTTCTATAATTGGTTTACAGGAAAGGAAAAGTACAGTACCTGTCACACTTGTTTCTGTAGACACCTGAAGTCCCTCGGAAAGATCAAAGGTCAAATCGGCTTCAGACATCGGTTTTTGCAAGAATGCGGGTAACAGTGCTGCAGCACTAAACCACACGCACTAGTATGCACGCGTAGCGCGTTTGCATATTTCAAGGCATTCCAGATTCTTGGCGCTCCGCATAAAGCACCTATGTAAGCATGCCGAACGCGGCGACGTACTGATTTCTGTTTATCTGCACAAATGATTTTAAGTAGAATTTAGTAGTGTTGGCTAGAAATTTTTATTGCACACATTTGGAAATTACGCTCGAAAAGCAGTATCTACTCTTTGAGCAAAGCAATCAGCACGATGTTGCAATGGGAGGAGCAAACGGTGCGTACAGTCGTCCCCCCCCCCCCCCCCCCCCTTTGTTTTTCGACAGTACTTCAGACCAGTGCTTTATGCAAATGTGTTTCATGGGAAAAGTATCATTTAACGGCCCTACCATTTAGTTCCAGAAAATCGTAGCTAAAATAATTTGCCCTTTACTGGACTTTTGAAAAGTTGGCTTCCTCTTTAAAATACTCTTTATGCGGCAAAGCACCTTTCGCAGGAGAAACCAATCAAATTTGCCATTTCACTACGACGGAAACGCTCGTCAAAATAAAGCTGCAGAACCAGCTTCACAAATAAAAGAAAAATGCATTGTATATGTATACCACAATTCTCGAGTAAGGCGATGCAAATCATGCCTAAAAGGATCTTTTTTTTTTTTTTTTTTTGCCTCCCCGTCCGCCTTCCTTTTTTGCTAACGTCGGACGAAGGACGACGGGCATATTTGCTTCGCCGTGCTGGTTTCCAGGAGGAAAACTTTTAGCGCATGGTTTTTAGTTACCTTAAGAGTTCTCAGATTCACCGCTTGCACGGCGCGTGTTTATATTTATGGAAATAAACTAGCTCTTGCTGTGCAAGCTGTATCCGGTTTCTTATTTACTCTTGGCACCGCATGCTTAAAAAAATGCCAGCCTACGAGCACGCTAGTTTTTTATTTCTGTTTTCTCTTTTCAATGAACGTAATAATACCAGAGTAAGCTCCCCTTCCTATCCCTTCTCCCTCCGGTATCTAAGGTTTCTCTCTATGATGATGGATATTATTCCTGCTCACGAAAGAGTGATGATCTCTGGCAAGAAAATTATCACGCAGTGTAAAGCTTTGCTGTGTGGCAAAAGCAACGTTGCCAGAAAAGTTTTTTTTTTTTTTTCATGCTATCAATCTCCAAAATGTGCTTCGCCCAAGGTTACGCCTACCAGCACTGCACTTTAAATTTTTCACGTTTGTTCATACTGATTCTTTCTTTACTGAAAACACCGGCTGCGCTTTAATGTGCAGACACAAGCACAAATTCACTGCATTATATGGGAGTAACTTTATATACTTAAATAGCATCATAATCATCTCAACACTGCCTGCGGCAAAATTTTCAAAGCAGTGAGATTTCTTAAAATTTTAAACCCGTTTGAGAGGAGCCATGATCGATGGCAAATCAGATGCTCTCCTTAATAGGCGGCCCTTATCTAAGCACAACGTCAAAATAATCTAGGCTCTCATAGTCGCGGAATGTCTTTAATGCTGATTTCGAATTCTGATATCAGAATTCTGAACGATCAATCATAAAATTGTGCTACTTTAGTGCTACGCTTATAGTTAAGAAATGAATGGACACAAAATAAAATGTATTAAATAGGGAGTAGTACATAAAAATGTTTTGCGGCTAAATGAACAGGCGATGCCTGCTTTCGACCGTGTAGTGACACTTTTTGGTTCTGAGCCCGGGTAAGTCATTGCATTGTTCCTCATGATGCAGTTAGCAAGACGTATTCTACTAGCTCCCATAGTGGGAAGACAGCAAGAGCCTAGTCCAGATAGTTTCGCTTTCGTTAGTACCACAGCAGCATCTTAGCGAACCCTCGGCACGTTTTATCTGCATGTTTTAAGCGACGTTCAGTGAGCCATCTGAATCAACGTGCTGCTGGATCAAAGGGATACTATGAAAAGGAACGAGCCTGTCGCTTTACTTGGCAGAACCGCGCTCGCGCACCTTGTTAGGCCTCGCCGCGTGCTCGGACCCCCCTTGAGACACGCCCCTGGCGCGACGCGTTCTGCTCGCTTCGTCTCATGCCATTCCGCGCCAGTGAGGGAGGCATTCGGGTAATGAGCTGGGCCCCGAAGCACGCTCGGTAGTGACTCCACCCCTTCACCTCCTTGAGTCCTCCCTCGCTTCCGCGATCGTGGGCGACCAATGACGCGGCGCCACTGTGCTCCGTCACGTTTCGGCCCGAGACGCTAACGAGACCGCCACCGCGGCTGACGTCGCCAAGATTTGGGAATCGAGCGCAATTTAATCAATCATAAAAGAGGGAAGGAGGGTGCACGGAGGGCGCCATGTTTAGATGACGGCGGCGAAGGCGACTGGTGGTGCAGAAGATCCCGCGACGCAAAACAAGTGAAAAGACGCCGTTAACTCCGCCTCCCTTGTGGCGGCGAAGAAGTACACGAGCAAGGGAGTCTAAAGAATAATGGCGGATTCCCGGAGCGTAGAGAGCAGGAGACGGGCAGGCTGAAAGCGCGATGCACAGCAGAACAGCTGCCTTAAGACTCGCGGCGAGGGAAAAAAAAAAAATCTTTAAGAGCAGAGAGAGGCGTCGGCCGCCTCTCTCGCGCTAGGGGTCGGCTCCTCGCTTTCGGCCCCCTCCTCGCCTTTAAAGATTTTTCTTCGTTAAGAAAACGCACGAGTCCGCGCAGTCGCCATATTCCGACGTGCCCCTCCCCCTTCTCCGGGAGCTCCCTCTTCCCAACAGGTCGGAGCATGGGCTTTTAAATCCCTCCTCCTTCTGCTATGCGGCCGCCATCTTCCTCGCGCCCTTATTTTCTTGGAGGCCCCTTTTCCGACACCTTGTTAGGACGTGGGCGAGGATGCGGTGCGGTGGAGAGGACGACCAGGCTGCTCTGCATCGCCGCCGCAGCGAGCCCACGTGACCTCCAAGTGCCGACGAATGGGGCGCATCAACGATGCACCTGCAGTATCGCACGCAGAAACGAGGGGAAGCCGAGAATGAGGGCGCCGATGTGGAGGGGCGCCGTCGCGAGAGGGAGGGATGCTGCATGCAGCCCGGAAAAACGCGCGCCACAAAGAAAGCATCCTCATCTCCGTCCTCCACTCGTGCGTCGCCGGGCTTGCTTTCTTCATCTTTCGCGACGGCGCTTTTCTTCTTCCCTATCGCTGCCTCCCGCTTTTCTCATTATAAAGAATGGAGGATTGGCAGAACTGCAACAGACAGCGGCGGGCGCTCTCTGGCGAAAAATAAGGCGAGGAGGCGGACGGAACGTCTTCCAAGTAGAACAACAACACGAACAGAGATAGCGCCAGCTGAGCAGAGAAGAAGGGCACGGGAAGGAAGAGGAGCGACGAAATGAAAATGCGCCCTCAGGACGGCCGCGCTCGCGCGCCCCCGGAAGGAGGGAATGAGCGGGCAGGGGGGAAACTTGATATTCCGGGCGAAATCTTAAATGGGATGGATGGCGAAGGAGGGCCCAAATGGAAAGAGGGACAAGAAAGCGCCCCGGCGGGAAAGAAACGGGGAGGCCCCGGGCTGCGCGATGCAGAGATGCGTGCCGCATCTTATTGTTGCGCAAGAGTGAACATTCCTGCATTCCTATTATTACTGTTATTACGGGTTACTATGATTGGGCCGGATTCTGGGTTCATCGCGACTTGTTTTCTTTGCTGTGTCTTCCTCAGCGCGCCCATCTTCCTCCCTTCGTTCATCTCGTGCCTACGTCTTGTGCCTCGCAATTTTGTCTCCTATCTTTGCCTGTCCGGCGTCATGGCATGGCGAGCGGGCGCTCGTTGGCTGGGGGCGAGAAGAGATGCGTCGCCTGCCTCTGCAGTCGACGGATATTCGCGCCTGCGTGAATATTTATAATGAAGCCGGCTTCCCTGCTCCGGCTGTCCTCTTATTCGCAAGCGCTTTTTCGCTTTGCTTGCGTTCCATTCAAACGTCTCCTCTCTTATTCTCCGTCACACCACTAGTTATTGTAGCTTTGAAGAGTCCAAAAATGGTGATTTTTCTCTTCTTCCTGTTGGTAATGTTTTCCGTAGAACTTAGCTCCGTTTTTGCCGTGCAACAGCAATTTGCGGTAACAGTTACATTGTATGAATTGCATGTCTAATGCCTACTACTACATGTTCTGCGTACGACACTGATGGGATGAGCAGTATTGTGCAAAATTGAGTAATGTTATAAGGTTAAACTGCAGCTAATGCCAACAAAATAATCGTGCGAGAAGGACACATTTGAGCTAGGTGCCTCTCCCCTCACTTGTACTCGGGGAAGTGAAGGAACTGTGACGACAGTGCGGGAAAAATGCTTCGAGCATAAGTTTACTTGATGGAGGCAGAAATCTATACTTCGAATCCAATAAGATAATACGTAACGAGGAAGTAAATTCTGGCTCCGTAACTAGAAATCAGCGTTTTCTAAATTGGATTTCATGTGAAATTCAATAAAAAATTCTGAGCTTGTATTGGAGGGCAGGGAAAAGAGTTGACATTCGAAGCGGGAATCCCCGAGGTTTTTTGGCATATAATGTATCTGGGTTTAGAGCTTTCAAGCAAGCGTCTTTGAAACAGTGTAGCCGTTTATCGCATAACTGCCGGGCATACCTGCCTCTTGATTTTGATAATATAAAACTACGCAGGGGACAACAGATGGACCTGCGCTTATACATAAGCGAAGACCTATCTTTTCTTAGCCAGGAGACCTCCCCTTGGTCAGCCAACCTTCCCATAGACCAGCTTCCCCTGGACGCTTTCTTTGGTGTTGGCATCAGCAGCATTCTCTTTGCGCTCGTCCCTTCGGTTGAAGGCGTCATCAAGCTGAATAAGCAGTACTCAGTGCAGCCGGTGTTGAAGGCGATGTCGCCTCTATTTATATGCATATCTGACGTCAACCAGTTCGGCCGAGGAGGATTTTCGCACAGGTCGGTGAACCAGGCTTGTAGTGAAGGATTTACGGATGTTTTGACATTTAGAAGTCCTTGGGTGAGCGCTTTTATTCCCCCGCGCTTGGCACGCTCTAAATGACTAGTGCGGGGCGTTGACTCGCGGCTCAGTCCTTCAGAGACCCTTGAGAAGCTCTCCCCTGCAGGGGTGATTTCAGCACATCGCTGCACCCGTTTGATTGATAGAGTTGGCGACAGATATGGTGATTGCAACTTTTTCCGGAACCACATACCCATCCGAGTTCAAGATATGGGCCCTGGTGTTCAGGGTTGGTCAGTTTACCTCACGGCCGCTGCAATGCCGCAACTGTTAGAGGCACAGCGAAAACAACTGCAAATCAAGTTCTAGGTGCTGTGTGATGCGTGATGCGAACGTCATTGTAAAAAAGATGACATGTTTTTTGTGTAATGGTGGGCACCCCGCAAAGTACTCTAACTGTCCTGCGAGGACAGAGGGGGTAGAGGTTTTGGATATTTTAGATAAGCATCGTTGCTCGAGACGTGAGGTCATTGCGATTGTGAGTGAAAAAAAAAAGCATAAAACATATGGTTACGTGAGTGTGGCAGCGCGGCAGAATACGGTGGCGTATTTCAACCTGTCTACTGCCATAGCAGCAGTGGTAGAAAAGGCTAGCTTTGACGAAGGTCGTGGGCCGGTTGGTGCAGTCTGTGACCGCATACATCGCTCAGGTCATGGTGTCACAGACGTCCTCTCTTATGTTAAACCCAACCCTTATCATATGTTTACGGTGGGTACTACTGCTGCTCCCAATCAGAATGTATAGAATCCTTCTGTTTATTTGGTACACACGCAAAAAAAAGCACCATCTCCAACTTCTGCCCTAGTAGTCTCGACCAGTGCAACGGATGGACGTGGTAACATGATGGAGTTAGGTGCGCGAGCTCAAAAATGTAGCCGGTCTTCTTTGGCCGGTGCTGTATCTTCTTGCCCTCAATCTAAACAAAAAAAAAGAATAATTCTGACACAAATGCTAAGCACAGTATTTTGGAAATGGCTGTCTGGTGCAAATCGCTATACAGAATAAGGTCTCAGAGTACTGCAGTTGAACTGCCGCTACATTCAATCAGCCTATGGCTATTTAATTTGTCTTACAAATCACATTTTACACCACGTAATAGCGCTTCATGAAACCTAGTTTAACTAAAAAAAATTAGTGTGGCAAATTAACGAATGTTAAGGATTAATCACCCATCGAGAGAGGGAGGGGGGGGGGGCGTTACTGCTGTTAGTATCGTCTAGACTTTTCACAGGGTAAGTTTAATGTTTCAGTGGAGGGCCATCCGCTCCTAAATTTTACCCGTGAACCTTTTTATATCTAGATTTCATCCATTTACTATTGCTGATGTTTATTTTCCATTTGGAGTTCTCGACACGCGTCCTCTTGATTATTTACTTTTCCGTCAGCAGGTCTCAGGTGTTGCTGGTCGGAGACTTCAATTCAAATCACACCCCTTAGGGACTCCAAACAGATCAATGCGGCTCTCGTTTATAGGACTGGGCCTGTGTAAACAACCTGATCTGTGCGAACTCGAGTTCTCCAACGTTTCTCCGGTGCCAATCGAGATCAGTAACAGATATCACATTCTCCACCTCAGGAGCACCAGTCTCTTCCTGGACTTCAGTCACCTTCTAATCAGTTTCGAAATTGTGTGTCCAATGATTTCGATCGGCGGACTCACCAGCTCTCTAATCGATTATCAGAATTCAGATCACTTTCTACGAAACTAAAGCCTGTGCCAGATTCTCAGGCATAGCTCCGCGAGCACGGAAGCAATCTGAATTTGTAGTCCGGGCTGATAAAGGTACTTCTTGGAGTTCTTGGTAGAAAGTGGAATTTACTAGGAATTATAGGCGGCGAAAGGCAGCCTGGAAAATTTTAATTCACAACCATTGCTCCCAAAATCGGATAGATACAAATTTTCGCAACAACATTTAAGCGAACAGTCTCTCGTGCAAAGGCAGAATATGATGAACATTATTATGGGTATTTATCTAGATCAGAAGACAGATCACATTTGTTTCGCTTCCTAATATCGAGGAGTAGGTTATTAAAGGAAAGGTTAAGGAATAGGTTACCGACGCCTTACAACACACCCTCATCTGCCTTGACCCCGGCTGAATTTGCAAAGTCACTAGAAGGAATAGGTATCGGTCTACGGAGCACCATTTTTCGGGCGGTTGTTCCCCGTCCCCTCACAGTGGGTAATCTCTACAACGACTTTGTTAGTGTATCTGTTTCTGAGCTCTCCCAAATTGTGAATCGGTCACCTGCTGCAGCTCTTGTCCCTGACTGTGTCACCTCTCGGATATTTAAACTAATTTTCAATAAATCACTGAATGATATATTGGAGCTCGTAAATTACTTCATTAGGACTCCATAAATTCTGGATGTCTGTCGCCTTTCAAAAGGTGCCCCTTTTCTTACACTAGAATTTAGGTCTCGATTTTTTTTCGCCGCAGTGGAAGGATTGATGTCTAAAATGTTCGATTACATAACGGTTTTGTTAGAAACGCTGCAGAAAATTTTTACTGGGAATTTTTCGATCAATGCGTGCGCCCGTTTTTATGTAGTCCGATGCTGGAAACCATAAGCAGCGGCCGCGATGGCGACTGGTGGTCGACAAAAAAGACGTGCCGAAAACAAATATAACTTTCACTCGCCAGACAGTAATCAGACATTTTTTGCGCAGAGTAACGTCCTTTTCAGTTTCACACTCAATGCCATTACGGCACAATAACGCACGCCCTCGTCGACGAAAGTTTTAATGGTCACTGTCATTGCTTCATTCACGAAATTTGAAACGCTGTGGCGCCATCTAGCGGCAAAACCTGAAAGCGTACCTCTTGCAGTGCGAAAGCAGGGGTGGTTTTTATTTAAGGACGCACTGGAGAGAGCGCAAATTATGATAAATTATGGCAAGCCCTCCTCGAAGAAAAAAGAACAATGTGCAGTTACGAAAATCAGCGATATGTTGCTGACATGTAGTCACGTGGGGGGCTACATTGAAAGTACTAGGGTTTCTCCGCTAGATAGCGCCTCGGTTGCTTTTATGCGATTTTTAATGGCAAATTAAAATTGTAAATCCTCTTTTCTTTGATATTGTAATGCTCGATCTGTACTATAGGAGGCAAGATCTTTTCATCTCCACTATCGTTTCATGACATATTTTGGCCAGTGTTCTGTCCCTTAAAAGAACAAAGTGAAGGGTTAGTCTTAGACAATATTAGACCAATTTCTTTGACCTCTAATCTGATGAAATTGATGGAGCGTGTGCTGTATGGCCGAGTCACGCCCCTAGTCACCGAAAAGAGGCTGCTGAATTCCTGTCAAATTTATCTTAAGCCTGGGTGCTCCATATGGTGTGCACATACTGGTCTAGAGATCCGTGTCTGATTAGCCCGCCGCCGTGATCCATACGCTGCTCTTTTTACTCTTGACATTAATAAAGCGTACAACAGTGTAAATCATGCACCCCTGCGGCGTACACCGCAGGTCTTAGGCTTGGCAAGTTGCTTTGTGTTACCATTCCTGGCCGGCAGGAAATTGTATTGCTGCCAACGTGGGTATCATCGCTCAAATTCGGAAAATCCAGAGGTGTGCCCCCAAGATGCGGTTCTCTCCCCTGTGCTTTTCAACCTTTTACTAAGTTCTATTCTGACCTCTATTGGTGTGCCTGCATAGGCATATACAGATGGCATAGCTTTCTTTGCTGCTGTGTGTAACTCACAATCTCTTTACAGAGTGTTACAGTCATACTTAGATGCCCTTGAGCTGTGGTTATCGGATATCTACTTATGCCTTAATTTACAGGAGTGTACATTATAAGTTTTCCCATTTCTTATAGGGCTCACTTACTCACCGGCATAACGTGATACCACAGGTGTGCTCTACTAAGTATCTCAGGGTTAGATATAACGCCTCTCTTAATTGGCAGACACATATAGAGCTAGTTGCTGCGAAAGGAGTCAAAGTGGTTGGAATGCATGCCCAAACTGAACATCCCCCGCTCTGGCTACGGTATGCGCAGGCACACCCTTCTGATGATTCCTAAAATCTGTATTGTCACGCCCGTAACGTGACCACGGAGATCTGACAAGTTTTACAGGCAAGGTTCACACAGCTAGCGAACAGCGACACTGGCATCCCCAGACAAGGTCCAACTGAGCGCGCACTCTTATATGTTCTCTTCCTTCTTCCTTTTTATGGCCCTGCTCGCGACTTATTCATCTCCTAACACTTCATTCGTCGCAGACGAAGCCACCGGGCGTCAGTCGTCAGGGCGATGATGGGAAGATTTCAGTCTCGCGACGTGGGTAACCTCAGTGCGTGCCAAGCGTTGGTGACGTTTGGTGAGGCGCGCAATCCGATAGGTAAGATCACTCATTTTTTTCTTATATTATGTAGGAAACGGTATACTGCGCAAACATTTTCTGGCTAAAACCACGCTCCGCTTTGGACGCCAAAGGCAGACCAACTCGCCAGGGAGATAGGCGACGTGGCGATGATGGTCGTCGTAGCGGGATTTCTAGCGCTGTTGTGAGGCGGGAGTTCTCAGAGGGGCTATCCGGCATCTTCAGCCTGGCAGAGGATCTTGGCAACCCCAAGATTGGCGTCCGTGAAGAATGGAAGGATGCTGTCGAGGGTGTGTCGAGGAGAGCGGGTATACAGAAGGAAAATTGGCTGTGGTTTGGCTCTGGTTAAACCTGGTTCTGTTTCGGAAGCAACGGCTGCTTGGCTACACTTATCATCCGCTTTGTGGTAGTTTGGTTGTGCTTCGGTTTATCGACGTAGACAGACAAAGTATAGCTTATGTAGCTTGTTAAATAATCCCAATGAATACGCTCTTGTGGTCGGTAAAGTAGTGTTGCTTAGTCTACTTTGTCGATTTTGTATGTTGTCTCTAGTGTAGATCTTAGGAACACAATGCCCAAGCTTTACGCTTCGTACGCTTCTTTACGCTGTTCTTCAGTTTCCTCGGTAAGACGTTTCCACCTAGTTGCATTCCAACATTCCTTTTTGGTAAGCCTAGACTCTGCAGAAGAGGACTCACACTGAGCACTCGAGCAGCTAACCTCGAAGTCGTCACACTAATGGCGCATTCGGGGGGGACGAGAGCAGAGGCGCCGAGCATTGCAGAGCAGTACAGGAGCACGCCGAGCGGGGGTGTAACTGTCCTCCCACGGGAACGCTCTCTGCGTGTCGAAAGCAGCGCGCCACGACCACGTGACCGCACTTCTCTCCCCAGCATTCTCCGCCTACCCGCAGTGGAGGCAGTTAGAACCCGAGGAGAGGCGAACGCCCCGTGAATAACAGCTTGTTTTGTATGCCTTGTTCTCACAGCGCGGCGATTTTCCTCCTTTGGCCCTTTTGATGCCAGCAGTGGCTCTCAAACATGCATACAGCATGAGCAATGCTTTCCGCTCCTGATAAAAATTTGCTTAATTCCGAAGAGCTCTCTGAGTGCCGACGCTTTGCAGCCGCCATTTTGAGCGTCGCCGACTCCAGAAAAGAAAAAAAAAAGATGGCTCGAATATGACGTTTTATGCCATGTGACTTCCTGTGCACTCGCTTTAGACGAGAGAGCAGTCGGGACTGCACTCGGGTGCTTTCAGCGGAGGAATGCCCTCCTCCTCTATCATTGGAAGCCAGTGATTCCACTCCTGCTCTCCCACTGGAGTTCGCCCGCTGGTCTTAGAGCACTTTCGAAGCTCTCTCGAGTGCACCTGCTCTCTCACTCGAATTCGCCATAAGAAGTAGAAGCGGAACGCTTAGCTGCATGCCTCTCACGGCGTTTCTGCAATCGGGTGGCACGTTCTTCCTTCCGCTTATCAGCCTGTCCCCTCGCCTTTTCTTTGGCTTTGTAGATGGTGAAACCGATCAACCGAGCCGAAGAGCACTGATATATAGCCCGCGGCAGAACACCCTCTCCAGACGGAGCGAGCGCAGCTGCAAGAGGAGCGAGCGTGCGTCATGGTGTTGCTACTTGACGAAGGAGCAGCTGCTAGGTGAGGCGGCGGCACGAGGCCTTGGTAACTAACGCGCAACGGCGCAACGTGGCTACCGCGAAGAAACGGACTAGCAGGGGTAGTGTTGCTGCCGCAACAAAAAACGGACTGTAACGTGTTGTTTCCTGCTGAGCGGTACTGCACGCGTAACTTATAAATGGTAGCACGTAGTGCCAATTACTGTGGTCGGCGCCAATGTATGCACATGAAAAGTATGTTGGCGAGTGTCCAGTTGGTTCACTCGGTCAGTCCATTTGTTTGAGGGTGATCAGAAGTAGAGTGTCGAAAATGCGTTGTGCACAAGCGAAGGAGTTCTTCCACAACATGCGCGGTGAACTGGGGACCTCGGTCGCTGATCAACACTCTTGGTGGCCCATGGCGCAGTATAACAAAATGCAGCAGGAAGAGGGAGACCTGGTGTGGTGTAGCCGACGGAAGAGCTGCCGTTTCACAATAACGCGTGTGATAATAAGTGAAGATGACAATCCAGTGGTTTCAGCCCGGTGGCGACGTTGCAGTCATGAGACTTGGGAAAGAGTGAAAATAAGTTACCCCGACATGCTCAAAAGAAGATCTGGGCCGCTTCACCGGATGTAGGAGGCGCTTGTGACTCGCACACCGGGCACAGCTAGTCACATACTTCTCAGTGGTTTCCCGCATCCGAGGCCAATAGAAACGTTCTTGGGTGCGATAGAGAGCCCTCGCAGATCCCATGTATCCTGAAGTGGGATCGTCAAGCATGGCGCGCAAAACAGAGGATCCTAGGCTGTCAGGTACCATCAGAAGGCAGCTGAGGCCTCTAGCACAAAAGTCCTTCTTGTACAAAAGCCCGCCACGTACACAAACAGGACGAAAATCTGTGGAGTCCTGTGCCGCGGTAAATAATGGCTTCAAATTCTCGTCCTGCCTCTGCTCAGTGCGAAACGTATCAGGGAACGGGGGTAATACCACGGCAATGTAATCGTGAAAGTGGTCGGCATCACATTTTGTCGTCGCAAGCGACAAAAATGAGAGACACTGTATAATCTAATTCTTGCAAACAAATTGCCTACTGCGCAAGACAGCCAAACGGATTGCCGATGTTGATCAGACACCACGAGGAATGATGGCCAGTAACCACTGTGAAGGGGCGCCAAATAGCAGCGAAACCGCTGAACGGTGAAAACTACGGCGAGCCACTCTTGCCCAGTATTTGTGTAATTTCGCTCAGGTCTGCTTAAAGAGCGACTTCATCTCCGTAAAAATATTATCCATATCTTAGAATTTGGCTGTGTCCTATTCTCTGGAGCAGCTGCAGATAAACTGCGCTGCCTTCTACTATTAGAGCGAGAAGCTCATCGTCTCTGATTGAGACTCCCTGAGCTTGTGTCCAAGAACGTTTTATATCTGGAAGCCCGGTTTCCATCTCTTACCGTGAGGTTTCGCCTTCTGATGGCCCAAACATTCTTAATAGGCGATTCGGAGCGGCATGTGTCCCAGCGGATTCTCCTTAGTCATCCAGGGGAATTATTTTGTGCCAGGTGGTCTCGCCTTCAGTCCCCCCAAATTTGTTTGGTTGAATCCTTGTTGGGACCATTATATGTGCGAATGCCTGAAAGTGTTCTGGTGTGATCGATCACGTTATTTGTGGAGATAAGCAGCCCTGAGTGGTCCCATCTTTTACCTTCTTCCAATCTGTCCGTTCGTTACGGCAGCATACGTATATTTTAATGTGGAAATTTGGCATCTTAGCGCTTACTTCCCTGGATGACTTCCATCACCTTCTGTCCCCTTGGAGGTGAAGCCTGGCCGTCTTGAAAACTTGAGGTTTCCTGCACGCGACTTCGTTGCCGTGTTCTGCAGCTAAATGTTTACCTCTACAGGCCTGGTCTTGCAACGTTCCCTTTGTGCCAATATTGTGCTGAGCGAAAACAATAGGACATTTTCTTTCTGTTTTGTCGCCGATACACAGTGCTCAGGAAGCGGCCGTTAGAAGTGCCATTACAGAAACTTAATTTGCGGTTATTCTGTACTTGGCGCTTCTGTGTTGGTACGTAGCGATGGGAATATGCTTGCTCTGCCATACAAAAGTGCCATACCATCTCTCACTGAAACTGAGTTGCTCATATTTCTGATATCTCATTTCCGCAGTACGCAATCTTAGAAACTGTAATCACCCCTGGCCATAGTCAATCCCCCTTGTGGGTATGCGCTATTTTCATGAAAGCAACAACAACAAGAAGACTTCCTATACGTCGTAGCATGTCCAGCGCACTAAGTAAAAGGAAAATCTACGCCAAAGTACTGAAGAGGTTCACAATTACCTTCAAAGCGTGTGCGTTATAACCTAAAGCATACTGCATATTCATCAGTTCAGTTCAGGCGTTCAGTCGTGTCCGACTCTTCGTGACCCTATGGACCATGTCACGCCACGCTTTCCGGTCTCTCACTATCTTCTTAACATCACATAGCTCCATCTGCAATGCCTCGAGAATGCCATCTAACCATCGCGTTCGCTGCCTACCCCTTCTCCGGCGACTCTCAACCTTTCCCAACATCAAATCTTTCTCCAGCGACTCTTCTCTTCTCATCAGATGACCAAAGAAGCTGAGCTTTAACTTTAGAATTTGACCCTCCAGTGAGCAGTCAGGGTTTATGGTCGACAATATCGACTGATTTGATCTTCTGGCAGTCCAAGGAACTCTCAAGAGTCTTCGCCAGCACCACAATTCAAACGCGTCAATTCTTCGGCGGTCAGCCTTTTTCACAGTCCAACTCTCGCATCCATACATCACAACTGGAAAGACCATAGCACGGGTTATACGGATCTTGGTTGGCAGACTAATGTCTCTGCTCTTTACCAGGTGGTCAAGGCTAACCATTGCTCTCTTTCCCAGAAGCAGGCGTCTCCTAATTTCATGGCTGCAGTCTCCTTCCGAGGTAATCTTGGCGCCCAAGAACAGAAAATCTGTCACAGCTTCCACTTCTTGTCCATTGATGCTCCAGGACTTGATAGGGCAAGACACCATGATCTTCGTCTTTTTGATGTTCAGTTTAAGCCCAAACTTCTCACTCTCTTCTTGTACACGCATCAGAAGTCTCTTGAGTTCCACTTCACTTTCTGCCATTAAAGTGGTATCATCCGCATATCTAAGGTTGTTGATACGTTTTCTAGCAATCTTCACTCCAGCTGAAGACTCGTCCAGACCGGCCTTCCTCATGATGCACTCTGCATATAGGTTAAATAGGCAGGGCGACAGTATGCAGCCTTGCCTCACCCCTTTCTCAATCGGAAACCAATCAGTAAGACCATGCCCAGTTCTGACTGTGGCCTCTTGCCCTTCATAAAGGTTCCTGAGGAGACAGATGAGGTGAATTGGAACTCCCATCTCTTGGAGAGCTTGCCACAATCTGCTGTGATCCACGCAGTCAAACGCTTTCGCATAATCAATAAAGCAGAAGTAAATGGGTTTCTGGAACTCTCTTGCTTTTTCCATGATCCAGCGAAGGTTGGCAATTTGGTCTCTAGTTCCTCTGCCCTTGCGAAACCCAGCTTGCACGTCCGGAAGCTCCCGATCCACATACTGCTGCAGCCTACCTTGCAGGATTTTTAACATCACCTTGCTAGCATGCGAAATAAGCGCGATCGTGTGGTAGTTGGAACAATCTTTGGCACTGCCTTTCTTTGGAATGGGGATGTAAACTGACCTCCTCCAATCCTGTGGCCACTGCAGGGTTGTCCAAATCTTTTGACATAATGTATGCAGTGTGTTAACAGCGTCGCGGTTGAGGTTTTGAAGCAACTCAGCTGGAATACCATCAATTCCGCTAGCTTTGTTCTTAGCAAGGCTGGCTAAGGCCCATTCAACTTCACTCTTCAGGATGCCCGGCTCGAGATCAGTAATCACAACCGTCCTATGTTGGGTTTGCACATCCGGGTCCTTCTTGTACAGTTCTTCTGTGTATTCCTGCCACCTCTTCTTTATCTCTGAGGCTTCAGTGAGGTCCTTGCCTCGTTTGTCTTTTATCACGCCCAGCTTAGCACAGAAGCTTCCTTTGATATCTTTGATTGTCTTATACAGAGCTCTTGTGTTCCTTAATTGGCTGTTGTCCTCAACTGCTTGACACTGTATGTTCAGGAAGGCATTCTTATCTCTCCTTGCTATTTTCTGAAAATCCGCATTGAGAACCTTGTATCTTTCTCTTGCCCCCATACCTTTTGCCATCCTCCTTTCCTCAGCTATTTGCAAAGCCTCTTCAGATAACCAGTTTGCTTTTTTGCATTTCTTTTGCTTTGGAACTACCTTAGTAGCAACTTCTTGTATTATATCACGAACATCAGTCCACATCTCTTCGGGCTCTTTGTCTTCTAGATCTAATTCTTGAAATCGATTCCTCACTTCCACAGCATATTCTAATGAAATCTGATCCAGATCATACCTGAAAGGCCTTCTAGTTTTCTGCGTTTTCCTCAATCGAAGCTTAATTTTGGCAACAAGAAGCTGATGATCGGTGCCACCATCGGCCCCAGGCCTTGTTTTTACTGCTTGTATAGCGCTTCTCCATCTCTGCCGGCAAATAATATAATCGATCTGATTCCTGTACAGACCGTCCGGTGAAATCCATGTGTACAGGCGCCTCTTGTGCTGTTGAAAATGAGTATTCGCTATGGTCAGGTTGTTTTCTTGACAGAACTCTACTAGCCTCTGCCCAGCTTCATTTGGCTCACCAAGACCGAACTTGCCTGTAATTCCGGATATTTCTTCACTCCCGACCTTAGCATTCCAGTCTCCTATGAGAAAAACGACGTCTGATGATGGGGTGCGGTCTAAAAGGCATTGTAGGTCCGCACAAAATCTCTCAACGTCAGCTTCTTCAGCAGCAGTGGTCGGCGCATAGACTTGGATAACTGTTATGTTGAAAGGGTGACCTTGGATCCAAAGTGAAATCATTCGGTCGTTTTTGGGGTTGTACCCTAGCACTGCTTTGCCCATTCTTCTGTTTGCTATGAGAGCGACCCCATTCCTTCTCTTGGATTCGTGCCCACAATAAAAGACATAATGGTCGCCGGAGTTAAATTCTCCCATTCCGGTCCACTTGAGCTCGCTGATACCCAAGATATCAAATTTCAATCTGTCCATTTCTCGCTTGACGATATCCAGTTTACCTTGCGTCATAGATCTTACATTCCATGTTGCTATGTGATATATCTCCTTGCAACATCGGACTTTCCGGTCGCTTCCCGACACATCCACAACTGAGCGTCCTTTTGGCTTTAGCCCAGCCGCTTCATTCGTCCTGGAGCTACTAGGAATCGCCCTTTGTTCATCCCCAGTAACATGTGGGACGCCTTCCAACCTGGGGGGCTCATCTTCCGGCGCCATATCGATAATGGTATTGTGACTGGCCATAGGGTTTTCTTGGCAGGAAATACTGGAGTGGGTTGCCATTACCTTCTCCAGTGAATCACATTTTGTCAGAACTCTCTGCCGTGACCTGTCTATCTTGGGTGGCCCTACACAGCAGAGCTCACGACTTCATCGAGTTTCGCAAGCCCCTCCCTCCGCCACGACAAGGCAGTAGTTGGACATTAAACACCACAGAACCAAAGCATCATATCGGAAAAGATGTCACGAAACAGGAGAGAGAAAAAAAAAAAAGGTCAATCATATATACACTACTCCGAGAGCGCACATCATGCACCATGTATCAGCAGGTATTTGCAGCGGCCAGCAGCCAGCACAATGAACAGAATCATATTCCTCCAACAGCTCTCAAACAAGTACTATACTTGTTGTTATCGCATCCTAGTTACTTTAAGTTCTTGCTTCTCCGTAGTGCTCTACGGCGACCTTTGTAATAACCTGTTAAACCAGCAAAAATCTGCTTATTCCCGCAAGTAGGTGTTTAAAAGATCTCGGTGATGTTTCATATAGTTACTGAGAGGAGAAAAGCAATATCGATTTTGCGCCTTGTAATAAAGTCTACTGTTTGCAGGCTTCATTCCTAATACTACCGTGCATTGTTCATTTCTGCATTGTTCTTAGAATCTGCACTCCGTTTTCGTTTCTGTGTTGCTGCAATGCATGTTGCGAGTTGCTTTTTAGTGTGTGTGTATTTTTCAAGTTTACAGCGTGGTACTAACATCAGATAAAAATTATTATCCTCTCTTCATTTAAACTTTATCTGCCACGAAATAACTGCTACATCTTAATCCTTAATCCTCCGTACTGCAGTGCCTCATAGGACACTTTTAAACATAATATAGAATAACTATAGTCAACTAAACAAACAAGTATCTGAGCAGATTGGCTAAAGCAAAATAATCATGCAAAACTTAATGAATTTTCATCGTATTTGACCAAGTACCTTGTTAAATCTTTGCATGGATCTGTTTCCCGCTTCCCAATGTACAGTGTATGCAGAAAAGCTGTAGCCCAATTGGTTTACTTCTAAGCATTGTAGCCGGGCTCCTGGAAGCCCACCTCGAATACCGAAGCTCGAGAAGAACGAGAACGAGATTTCTCGTCACCTGCGAGACTACGAACGCTGGAAATGTAAAACGAGTCCCGTAACAGGGTTTAGAAACGAACTCCATGGGCTGTATTTTGTTTTTAATTTTTTTACAAAGAGTGTAAATACCAAACCTTCTTGTACCACCCATTCATTGCTGTTATTTTTGCCCATGTTAAAAGTATGAATAATGGCGAGCAGGCAATTTTGAAAATAAGTTTGTGCAGCTTGTGGCTGTCCGTTTTGCTTGAGATTTCCTCCTTGCGAGGACTATGCTTTTTTTTTCTTTTTTTCCAGTGACATTTGATTGTATGGATTTTCCTAAGTATCTCGATGTTTGTCCGGCACCAATATCTCCATTCAATGCTGTGAAAATTGCAGACAACTTGCTACATCAGCCACACTTATGACGCCGACGCAGAGATGGACTCCACGATCTCCTTTTAAGTGAATGGTGGCGTAGACTAAACACTGGGATCAGCGTCCCCACAACTCTGTCGGCGTGCTCAGTTTACTTGCGAAATCTGCTGGTTGCAGCGGCCCCTGCGCTCCACTTTTTACCTTTGCTAGTCATGAAAGCCCTGTTTTTAGTGACAGCAGCATTTTCTTTAATCGTTATAAGAAGGTAATCTCACCAGAAAAGTCAAATTCTATTTGTCTTCCGTGTGGTGGCTAATTTCTTATGCCGAAACTCGGGATCCGGGTGGCGCGGGGATCCGGGAGCCACCGACCTCTCCACAATTTTGCCTGTTCGTGTCGCCTTTTGTCCGAGACCTGGGTGCTGCCGAACGACACGCAGGAATGCGGGGACGTCGTGCTAATTACGGCTACACGAACGCTGTTGCGAGGATGGCGAGGGTTCCGGGAACGGGAAGAAAGGACCCGAAGTGACAAGGAAAGGGGCTGAAGGACGGTGAGAAAGAGAGGAACGAGAGACGCGCTAGAGCAGGTCGACCGACCCAGCCTTGTCTCCCGAGGGACGACTGCCTGAAAATACGAAGACGGCTCGCTAGTCCTGCAGCTCGCGGTGTAAACCGTCGTCATCCGCGCTGCCTGCAGCTATGGTCATCATCTCCCACCCCAAGCACCGGATCACCGCAGCGGCGTCCAGACGCAGCCTCAAGACCGTCGGATGAGTGGGGGCATCCAGCTCTGATTAAATCTGTTACTGGCCCTATTTCGTGTGTGATTCCTGCTCTCCACCCCGAAAAGAGCCCTATAACCGGGACATTACATCAGTGTCCGTTTATTAACTTCCAACCAGGCATACGAATAGTTTCTATTACAGTTTATAGCATTCCAGGTATGACCACCACTGATCTACCATGGCAACACATGGATTCTTCTATGCTTCTTGTTTCGGGGCCACGGGAAAAGCCTTCCGTTGCGGTTTGCTTTTTTTTTTTCTCGATCGTAATGGCACAAGCTTCGTATCTTTATATTTATTTTAACGGCGTACGCTTTGTAGCGCGAGCGCATTCCGCTGCTAGAATAGTCTGCTGCTCTTGCTGGCTGCAGAGCGGCGTCACTCCGCTGCTGCCAAAATCCGTCCTCGCATTTCCCGTCGAAGCCAAATACGGCTGCACGAGTCATCTTTCCTCAAACGAAGCCGCACAGCTCCACACACGGCGGAAGTTCTTGATGCAAGGTGCGTTCGGGAAGCGAGGCGTGGTAGGGAACGAGGGAAACCGCACGGCCTGGCAAGCCTCCACTATAAGGTGCCTTCCCACCGAGGGACATTCCTACGCGGCCCTCTTCCTTTCAGGCCATAAAACTGGGCTAGCTGCGTCTTTGCGATGCTTTTCTCTTGCACGTGCCGTGTTTTTACGGCAGAAAACAAGAAGGGGTGGCCTCGAAACGCGCGTCAGACCTGACGAAACCGGGATTCTATCCCGCGCGCCGACACCCTGCCCCGTCGCCGCATTGAAGGGTGCGCGGGCTCCGCAGGGGCCATAAAAGCACCCCGGCCAGGATCAAAGCGCGCGCGTCCCAATCCGACGACGACGACTCGGCGGCGACATTGGAACCGCGCTCTCCCCTCGGCATCCTTCGCGCTGATCCTTGCTCCCCTCAGATTTCTCGCGGGGCGAAAGCGCCATCATTTTTCTCCCGCAACGTGCGCGAGCGTCTCGCCGCGGCGCGAAATCAAAACAAATACACCGTGGCTCACGGCAGCGTCCCTTTTCCCGCTATGAGCGTCCTCTTCTTCCCTACTGTCTCCCTCTTTCTTTGCTTTTTCAGAGAAGGAATATATTGTGCACGTTCATTAGAATAAGCGTTTTCCGCTTTGTACGTGCCGGTATAAACACACAGCGTCTCGCGAACGGATTCTGCGTTGCGAGCGAATCCGTCGTTTGACTGCGGTAGGAAACATCGCGGTACTGCCGAATTCTAGGGAAAAAAATAGGCTTCGAGAAGAGAGAACGGCCCGAACTCGCCGAGGGAGAAACCGCCTCGTGAAGATGAAGGGAGGAACAAAAGTGAGGAAAATGGAACCCCCCCCCCCCCCCCCCCCCCTCTCAATGCTCATCCAGCGGCTCGGCATCACAGCATTGCCCAGAGGCTAGCATCAATCTCTCAACATTTATCACGCGGATCTGAATATATTTCTGTTTGAGGCGCGGGAGAATCCCTTAAGACTCTCTTCCGCCAGCATGAGCTAAAACGAAGGCGCATCTATCTTTGTTGTTATCGGCGCAGCGTCTACAACCGGTGGCACGAAAAACTGGCAAACGCAGTCCCACTTCTTTCCTTCCTGAGCGAAGGTGCTAAGCATTTCTGCGTACCTCGACCCCATGACGAACGTCGGGCATATCGAAGCGCTCCAAAGAAGAAGAAAAAAAAAAAAAAAAAAAAAGGAAGAGCCCGCGCGCGCAACGCCTGCTGGGCAGGAAACGTGGTGAAGCTGCAGGGATGCACATGCGCCACTCTCCTTCGCCGTATACCTGGAGCATCGTACCGGGTGCGGAGATATCCTACCGGCACAGCGTATACATAATTAACCAAGGAGTGGAAAACGCCTCTCGCACTTGTCTCTGCTCGGCTTTCGTGTCGTTCTTGCCTGTAGCCGCCGCGAGGCGACTTTACACAACTTTGATATATGATGGATTTCAACCGAAGACTTCACTTTTTTTTTTCATCAGTGTTTACGGTAGCGACACAAGCTAAGCCTTTTTTTTTTTTGCGTGGTGTTTTCGCTGTCTTTGATAGCAGTATGTTTGATCTTTTCAGGGCAGCTGCAATATTTTTCTTATTTATTTTTTTTTTTGCATCTGTGTTTGGCGTATTGCGCGCGCACGTTTCAGCCCGCCATTCTTCCCTGCCGCCTGCAATGACAAATGGCTATTCTATGCAGGTCGATTCGGTGCTGAACTTGTGCCAGTTTCCGATCTTCATAAGCTTGTGTACTGTTGAGATTTGCCACGCGCGAGTGAGTGCATCTTCTGCGTTGGGGAATCTGACGATTGTATGGCATATCTGATCAATTTAATAATTGCTACCGTTAGAATTAATATTTACCCGCGGGTACAGTTTTTCTAGTTTGAAATCGCACGTGTCTGTTTCTATTCTCCTATAGAGCTCCCCAAATCCCCATTTGCGATGATATGCAACAAGACATCCCTGTTTTGAAAGTCTTCATTTTTCTTTTCTAGCTGGAACAAAACAACGAGTAACTTTTAGATCGGGACGTCTGTGCACCACTGCGGACCATGGGTAATGATCGGCGTAGCAAGGAAACAGTCGAAAGTCATCAGGACGAATTCCGAACAAGCCATCGGTCAATGTACATTTCGTTGCGAAGCACAGGTGACTTCAAACATTCTTATTTTTGTTTAATATCCAGCTTACAAAAAAGAATAAAGTTTACAGAAAGGTGAAAAAATTCAAGCTAAAACTGAAAACGAAAATGTGACGAGCTTCATGGCAGCCTAGCTGTACCAAAGCAATTCACAACACATATATTTTCGCAAAGAAAAAAAAGAAAAAGAAACAAGTTGGGGAAGCAAGGTCAAGTTTATACAAACAATATTAAAAAACCTGCAGCGAATGTTTTTTCTTTAATATTCGAGAGGCAGTTGCAGATTTCAGAAGAACCTTTTACTAAGCCTAGCCGAAAGCCGTTGAAGAACGGTTGTCCTGAGCTAGACTTGATGCTAATACACCGCAATAAACTATGCACATGTTTATTTTTCATTTTCCTACTCAGGCAAAATAACTGACCCTCTGACTGATCCAAATAAGTATTCGCCCATTTACGTGCCTGTGATGCGTATCCTTGTAATTGATAATTTTCACATCTTTGAAGGTTTCGAAAAAGCCAAACATAAATAAAAAAAAAAATACATTTCATACGTGTGATTTCTTGCCGCAGTGAATGAATTATTTTATTTCAATGCAATTAGGCATATCATGCACCCGTTTTTAGGGCTGTCTTTGAGTTGCGTCGAATACCCTTGATATGAGTAATGTTTCATTTCAAAGAAGCCCAAAGTAAACTCTTTATGGTAGCATTTGTGCCATTTGCTGAGCTTACGATCGTGTTCGCGGATGAATTCACGACAAGAACCTCCGTTCCTCGGTATTAAAACTATTTTTGTACCAGGATAGACGCGGCCTATTTGTTTTCACAAAATATACACAGTTTACTAATGATAAAATATTTAGGGCAATTCCCCAAGATGAAGTACAGTATGTAATAAGGGAGTAATTACTCGATGACAACCGAGTAGAATTACGAAGTTTCTGAGAAAGCTATATATATAGCTTTCCCTTTTAGCTGTATGACTGCGCTTGGGTGGATGTCAACGAGTAATTACTCTCTCATTACAGTGTAATAATGTTTAAAGCTCACCAGTTATCTCTCTAAAATATGAAAGAACGCTATGAGACGTCACTTTTTTTTCTCTATCGGACACACTTGGACGAAACAAGAGTTGCCGTTCAGTAAAACAAAGAAAAAAAAAACATTTTTGTTGACGTATCGGCTCCTAGCACACGGGGACCTTGTTCACAATGTTCACGAAGCTAACTGCGCAAGGGTGAAAAAAGTGATGCTAAATCTGAAAAAGAAATGTAGAATTTCGCTGGCCGGCGTCACTTGTTCAGTTCAAATGCTCCCCCCCCCCCCCCCTAACTGCCAGACGGGATTCCGTCCTACGCTCAACTTCATCGCACACACTTATGTCCGGTAGCATCTTGTGATTGATAATCTAGTAATTCTAGCCTTCGGGCTCCAACTCTGATCTCTGCAACCTCGCTGAAAAAGAGAACGAATGAGGAAAGCAAACTTACGTACGCAGTATGAATAAGAAAGGGAAGGGTACGTTACAATGGAAGCAACAACACCGTTGTGAACTTAACATTTCCGCTCTCTCTCGAAGCCCATAAAGACTACCGGGGAGCTGCAGATTGAGCATAAAGACGATCATAACAGCAAAGCCTACGCAGGCAGCAGTGCGACGCCGCAAAAGTAATAAAGTTAAGCCTTGTTCCCACTCCCACCTCTCCGCGCGTATTTCACTGACCACAAGAAGGAAGAAGAAAAAAATAAACGAGTGATTTCACGTAGAAATGAAGAGATGCCCGTGTTGGCGGACAAGTACGTGTACCCATGCTCGCCCTTCTGCCGCAAGAAGACTTCAAATGCGTCAGATCAATACGGCAGGAGTAAGCTGGAAAGAGGGGGAAGGGGCAGCCAGACAAAGGCAAAGGCCACCGCCTGATAATTCCATCGTCACCTGTTCGGCGGACTTTTCTCACTGTCTCGCACCGTCGCTCGGCGCCTACGTGAGGGCGACAGTTGCGCGGGACAAGCAGAGGAAAGTCTCGGCTCGCCGGTGCAGTCGCCTTGGGCCATTCCTCCTCCCGGCGCCACATCCCATGTGGGCTATCCCCCGCGGAATCCTCCTGCGGGCCAGTCGGGTCCACGATGCGCGTCTCCAGCTGAGACGCCTCGGCAAGCACGTGTATGCACGCGGCAGCGCGAGGGGGAGAGGACAGTTCTTCCTTTGATGAAAATGTCGTGCCACCCGACCGTGTCTCTTTCGTCCTAACGTTTCCACCGGGTATGTTTTCTGTCTAGATAATGGCGAGCTCCTATTTTTTTTTTCAAGATGCACTATGCCTGTTTGTTTGGATTTTATGTTTTCTACTTTGGGGAGCAACACGCACTGTCCTGCTCTCCCTGCTTTCCCACCCGACCCCCTCATCGCGCCATGCGAGCGACCGTGTGTGAAAGATAGTCTCCCCGCGGCGGGTTACCGAGTCCCATCCCAGCCGATGGTCGCCCCAGGTTCCCTACCGGCTACTGCGTTCTTTCAACGTCCCTCCCGCATAAGCCGGGTTATCAGCCCGGAAATAATGTAAACAGCACTGTCCGCACTGAGAGAAAAAGAAAAAACTGGCTTGGGAGAAATCAGAAAACAAGAGAGGCGCGCAGTAATCTATCGAGGCGAAGTCAGCGACTATACAAGGTGGGAAACAATTTCGGATAACGATTGAATGACTGGATTGTCCCTGTGGCATTCTAGGGACTGTCCTCATCATCTGCGTTATGGAAGCCGCTACCTTATAAAAATGTAGCATCTCTTTATTTCTCTCGCTTTTCATAGAGCGCCCCTTCGACAAGTGCACTGGTCGTCCACGTTTTACGACGTACTCAAAGTTCGTCCGCACCTTTTACATCAACAAACCTGACAGAGGAAATGGTTTACCAGCTCGCAAGGAGGTCTGAAAATTCGGTACAAAGTTTTTCGCACCGTAACCAAGCGGTACACTAAAGCAACAGCTGTGAGCAAGTTATTAAAGGAGGTAGCTCACAAAAGCTGACGATACCTTGGTGCTTACACCAGCAGTGAAAGTTCGCGGTGCTGAAATTAGAAGTGGCACTTGCAGTTAATTATTTAGGACAGATTCAGCGTCGCCATAGGATAAGTATAAACACTGATGTTACGCAACCAATTTAAGCAAAACATGGGTGTTCGTTTTTTGCCTTCTGCGATAGCCGCAATCTACTGCTCCTAATCTTTGACTACCGTTGCCGGAAGAAAGCGGCGAATTAGCGTTTTGTTGTTGGTTTTGTCGCAGAGCAAGTGACACTCTTCCTGATGCATTAATTCGGGCCCCAGAGCCTTAAGGTGTAGGCAAGGCACGGAGCAATAAAACCCACTTGCCGCTGGCGGAATTATACGCTCCTAGTCTCAATTCGGGCACCGCTGTGGCTCCCGCCTCATGCGCTCGAACCGAGAGGATCGGGCGACGCAATGAGAGCGATGATTTACGGCAGAAACACGAAATGACCGACGCGAGGAGGTGGGCATGACATCGCACCCCTCCGGTGAGTCTGCAAAAGCACGCTGTATTTTCCTTTACCAGGGATCACGACCTTGCTTTGATTTATTTCCGCAATGGCGCCTTTTTACGCCTCCGTCACCCATGTCTTGTTGCCTGCAGGCGTCTCCCCCGTCGCCCTCGTTTTTATTTGCGAGTCGGGGTCGGCGCGAAACGGGCGCCCCTTCCCGACCGATGGAGCGCTCTCGATGCCTACTTCCAAATTGATTAATTTCCCGGGGTCCTCGAAATTTCGCTCCAGCGAATGCCGGCGCTTCTTGGGGCCGTTGTTTAGAGGCGCAGCCCGTTCGCCTCCCCCGGTGGGAATGCGACGGGCGCGCCAGAAACGGAACGCATTAGCGGGCCCGCGCGGCTGTTTCGGCGCGGCATCCATCCTTGCGACGTGCGCCGCTACTCGGGTGCCGTGGCGAAAAGTGCCCCGCTTCTGAAAACAAATCGCACGCTTTCATTGCCTCTTCGGATGCGCGCCTGCTCGTGCTTCCTCCTCATCCTCCTCCTCCCTGATGCTCTTTTGGCTCTCTTCAGTCGGGCCACGTGCGCGTTCGGCGCCTGCAGACGCGCCCTCAGTTTCGACAGCGCTCAGGGCGTCCCACTCTTCCCGACAAATGGTGGGTTAAATGGCCTGTGCGCGTGCGTCGTGACGCAAGCCGGGGACTCCTTGTCTCCCCTAGGCGCCCACAATGCGCGTTCAGTTAGCCAGCCGCCATTTTCGCCAAGTTTGCAGTTTCTTGCGTCATCAAAGGCGCTGCGCGCGCGGTTGTGAAACGATCTGTTTCTCCTCATGGGGCGTCAAACCTGTTCGGTGACGTTATAAAAGTGGAGCGTTTCCGCGAAGCTTTTCAACAATGGTCTTATGAAAGATTTGGGTTTGAAGCATGTTTTGTCCTCTCTGCTCATACACTGTGCAGTTGTAAATCTATTGTCGTGGCCAGATATCCCAGTAAGGCTAGATGCTTAAAATTTTATTTCGTGGGTACCATTCCAGCAAACTTGTTAGTTTATCACGTCTTCCTAACGCCTTCGCTCCCACCTTTTTTGCAGCATTTTTTGAGTACTTCTTCTCAGAATACGTAGCCATCAGAGAAGAAGCAAGTATAGTCTTCTCCAGCGCTCCTTGAACGCGACAGCACTAAGGCTACCGTTCACCGAAAAGTCCGGTGTCAGTTTTGTCGGCGTTGTGAGTGAAAAATTACAGGCATATCTCAGGCAGGCGGTAGTTTCCATGTGACACAATCGGGCACTGGTTGGTGTGCGGCTTGTGTGACGTCACGAGACCACCTGACATGATCCAGCTGGCAGGAGTTGGCAGGTGACGGCAACCGAATCCAGCTCCCTTGGATTCCGACTCATATGGCGTTACCCCCATGCCACGCAGACACGTTCCTACAGCATGGTCCATGCGGTCTATATATTTATAGTGAAAATGAAGACCAACGTGTGAAACAATTTATTGACGTGTCGGCTGTAGAACAGCCTACGTCAGAAGCATTGGCCTGACGTAGGCTGTTCCACAGTCGAAACGTCAATCAACGTTTCACACGTTGGTCTTCGTTTTCACTACAATTGGCCGTGCCCAGGATTTCCCTTTCACTGCATGCATATAAATATATATATATATATATATATATATATATATATATATATATATATATATAGAATTGGTGCACATAAGCTCCTTCTTCACGTCCACGACGCGACACAGATACTGGATTCTAGTTCACGAACATGCACTCCGCTAGTTGTATATCCCTAAGCTCTTGATTTTGACTCGGTTATCTCACATTATATATATTTTAACAAATCCGACCAACAGCACCTCAGGCGACAATTCGCAGAGATCGACGAAGTGGATCCGAAGTGGATCCCAAGTCTGCTTGAGAACCAGTCGCTTGGTACCTAGTCGTCGTCTACCGTCCTAGTGTTAAAATAAACTCCTTACACTTGGCGAAGGTGTCTCAGTCGTCGTCCCGATCCTTGTAAAAGCATTCTCCCCGGAACTTCGAAACCACAGGTTACTGTCTTCTGCTATCACGAAAGAAGCTCCTAGCCAACCATCGGCTCCCGTCCCTCCCACCGTCCTCTGTTCCGGGGCACAACGCCAATGTGACCCATCTTTCTTCAGCGGTACCGACGACTACGACGTTGACGACTGGCTGGCCTCCTTCGCGTGCATCAGTACTTAAAATCGGTGGGACAATTTCGTTAAATTAAGAAACGTCCTCTTATATCTCACGGACGTTGCAAATCTATGGTTTCGAAACCACGAAGCCGACATCCCGACGTGATCTACCTTCAAGAAGAGCTTGGCCGACGTCTTCGGCTGTCCCGCGGTACGTAAACTCAGCGCCGAACAACGTCTCCTTGCACGGGTTCAGCTTCCGGCAGTAACATTTACCAGCTACATTGAGGACGTGGTTGACCTAAGCAAGCGTGTCAATCCCTCCATGTCCGAGACCCAAAGATTCAAACATATCCTCAAAAGTATCGCTGATGACTTGTTCCAAATGCTCTTGGCCAGGACTCCTACTTCCGTATCCGAAGTTATAGCCCTGTACCAGACATTTCACGAACTACGGAAGCAACGCGCTTCTACGCGGCAGTCTGGCGCACCTGCCGAGGGCATTGCTGGCTTGGCACTTGTCCCATCGTCCTCGGAACAATCACAATTCATGCACAGCATCCAGGACTTCACCCGCGAAGAAGTTGCACGCCAGCTGTCCCTTCTACATTTCGCTCTGCCGACCTCTGTCCTTAGCACTTAACGCCGGCTATCGCGACATCCATCGCGCCTGCTATTCGACAACTCACTGAAGAAAAAGCCGCCGAATTCCCGCCACCTAAAGTTCCCCTTGCTCCTGTGCAAGCACCACTAACTTACGCCGAAGTAACCGCTAGGACGCGGGGTCCGCTTCCCACTCCAACCTACTAGAGCAGCCCTACATTCTATGGTCCACAATCTTTCATGCTGCCGCAGTCTCCTTCGATTCCTGGACCCCGAAGACTCATTACGTAGCCATGGCGAACCACCGACAATCGCCCCATCTGCTACGCTTGCGGGATTCCAGGCCATGTCGTTTCGTTCGTCTTTGCCGTCAGCATCCGCCTCATGCTGTGCCGGTACCACTACGATCCCGAGCCACCCACGTCCAATGTTTTTTCTTGATTGTCTCTACCTCGAACTCAATACACCACACGACGCTCACTTTCGCCTCGCCGACGTTTCATTTCACCGATGCTCCCTAGGGGAAAACTCAAGTCGCATTTCCGGAGGCGAGATCTGCAGGTTTGACGAACTCGTTAAGCCCTCCGTCTTCTTCTGCCAACGTGACCGAAGTGTTTATTGAAGGCTTTTTCCGTTCTCACGCTGGTGGATACTGGTGCTGCCGTGTCCGTCATTAGTGATCGCCTTTGCCGCAAAATTCTCGAGGTCATGACGCCGCTTTCTGCCTTTTCGCTTCGTACAGCCAGTTAACAGTGCATCAACCGCGTGGCAGCGTGCACAATACGAGCTTTTATACAAAACGTTGCGCATACCGTCCATATGATGGTGTTATGTGACTGCTCTCACGATATCATCCTCGGCTACGACTTCCTTTCGACCCAAATTGCTGTGATTGTACCCGTGCTGAAGCTGCGCTTTCCCCGTGTGTAATGCTTGCCAGTGCGACCTGCCTGTACGCCCCGACAAACTCCTTGTAGCTGAAGGTACTGACATCCGTCCATTTTCTCTTGTTTTCATTCCCCTTAATTCGACCTCTGCCCTCTCTAGGAGCCCTGCCCTGTTTACGCCCACAGATTTCACTCCCACCTTCCTCACTTCCATTACGGTGAGATTCAGGTGCCCACAGAAGGAAGTGAGACAGATACTGCGCCTTTTCCTTCTTGGGATCCTATTATTATTATTATTATTATTATTATTATTATTATTATTATTATTATTATTATTATTATTATTATTATTGTTATTATTATTATTATTATTATTATTATTATTATTATTATTATTATTATTATTATTATTATTATTATTATTATTATTATTATTATTATTATTATTATTATTATTATTATTATTATTATTATTATTCCTCACCCACAATCACCGCTTCCTTCTTCCTTTCACCGTTCTCATGATTACTGATGGCAGCTGTGCCATATATGCCTATAACCCGTTTCCCTGACCGACGGCTGTTTTTCGGGGCTAGCGCTTCGGCTACATTGAGGAGTTGGACCTTGATCTCGCTGACATGTACTCCGAACCTCGTGCTTTTCCCCAAGTCACTGCCCTGATGTCTTGTGCGGCTACGAGCGATAAGCTTCCTGCCGACGCCCTTCATCGGGCCATCGCTGCCGACCTTTGCCAGCTCAACGTGACCAAAGCCCTACTTCAGCGCTTCAGAGTTTCCTTTGACGTGTCCCAGCCTTCCGTAGGACGCACCTTGGGCGTCTCTCACGAAATTGACACTGGTACGCACGGCACCTTGCGCCAGCGACCATACCGTACATCGCCAACAGAGCGCTGCGCCATCCGTGACATAGCATGTCGACGATATGCTTCAGCGGGGAATCATACAACCCTCTCACAGCCCTTTGGCCTCCCCGTTGTCCTGGTGATGGAAAAAGATGGCGTGATCCGCTTTTGTGTGGACTACCGCTGTCCGAATAACATCACCCGCAAGGATGTTTGTAGGCAATTTTGTCTGCTTAATGGCGCCCGAATTAAATTTAGGATTCATTTTTTTCTGCTTTTTAAAACTTTTTATTAACAATTAAACTAATAGACGATGCTACACGGTTCCGTACTGTCCGTAGTCCATCTTTCTTCTGTCCTCGATCGTCTTCCTCCCCAGGGTTGCTCCTTCTTCGCCAAAGTGGCTAGAGCACTCGGTTTCTCTGCTGAGCTCGCTCTCTGCACATCTCCCGGTGACGGCTCGCTAACATTCGGCCATTCTGACCTTGGAAGCGACCTTGCTTTCGTCCGAAGGCTATCCGAAGTCTTGAACATCTTCGTACGATGTGTACCACGTTTTCAGATGGGTGTTGTAGTGGCGGAGTGCTTGCTTCATGCCCCTTTCAGTGTCACCACTCTATTGGCATCGTTTGGTTCTACTTTGGTAACGTCCAACGTCTCTTTATAGCGAGGCTGTGCCTTTTTTGATTCACTGGAGTGTTCAGGAACATATCGCATGACTACTACGTCACCGTCCTTCAGTGTGTTGCCACTGCAGTAAAGCATGTCGAATCTTTCCTTGTACGTTGCCTCAGAGTCCAGATGCCCGGTAAAACTTCTGCCTGAGGTTGTTGCGGATCCGTCCAGACGACATTGTATTTTGTCTGCGCGATCTCGTACTACGCTCCGTTATGCAATTTCGGGTTCTACCAACACAGCACTTCAAACGGAGTTTTCCAGGCGCTTTTGTTAGAAGATATGATGAAGAAGGCTTCGACACTTTTAAATGTATTGTTCCATTCTCGCTAGTCGTTTCCATCCATGTTCGCCATGGTTGGCACGAAGTTCCGGTTGACCCTGTCAACTTGACCCTTACTGCGACGATGTCTTGTCGAAGTCAGGTGTTTCGGGGGCACTTCACGTTCCTCAGTCATCACGCTGTCACCTGCTGCAGCATCTTTTTCATGACTCGGAGCGGCGCCTGCTGTCTTCAGACGAGTTGTCTGGCTCGTTGTACCAAGCTCAGTTGTGTCTATTTCCCCCGCTTGTCCTAGGCTCATTCCCTTCTGGAAAATGTTCATGCAGATAAAAGTGTTTGCCACAAGTACGCTGGGCTGCTTGTTGACACGAAACACGCCTCCAGTCATCATACCCTTTCGTTAACACAGGACGTCAGTCTCTCTTCAAGCTCTGCATTTGTCGTAATGAAATGCACTGAACGTGGCTCGAGAGCGACATCGTTTATTGCCGTGATTTTGACGGATTGGTTTCGGCTGAAGGGTTCGAAATGCTTCAACGTTTCGTCTCTTTTATCCATAATTTTGAAAGTATTGTCGACTTTGACGTATTCGATGTTAGGAAATTCCGTCCAGTTGCGACCAATGATGACAGGAAAGTGCTGGGCTGTGTCCAGCACTACATTAATCACGACGTCTTTGCCTTTCACCCCATCTATCTCGATTGTTTCTTTAAATTTTGAGAGATCTTTTACGGGGCTTTGGCCAAATCAATACAGCTCCAGGTTGTCTTTCTCGAAACAAGAGCAACCACTCATGGCTTCAGATGCCCTTATCGTGCAGACTGCGCTTCCGGTGTCGACGAACGCGTCGAAGTTCCTCTCATTGATCACGGAAGCCTTGGTGTACTTGATACTGGGTTTTCCGTCACTCGGTGAAGCAGGCACATACTGAAACGACTGCCCTGCCTCTGGCATCACGTTTTCTTCGCTGCTGCAGTTAACAGGCATCGGACAATCCCTCACGACGTGACCATATATTTGCTGCACCGGTAACATTTCGGCTCTTTGGCCCTACCATCAATGCCATGCTCCATCTGCTTCGGCTATGTCTCACACCCTGCTCATTTGGCTGACACAGGCTCGCTTCCATCTTTGCTTCCATGAGAGCTGCGATAGTCTGCATCCCCTTCTTCGAGGTTTTTCACCGCCTTTAGCAGCTCCAAGGATGTAGAGAAGCTTGCTGCCTTAAGCCGCAGAATCGCAGCGTGGTTCGCGTTCTGTAGTCCCGCAATGATCAAGTTCTTCCATTGCGAAATGCTTTCTTTCATTTCGCACTTTCTGCAAAGATAATGACTTTTGTCGCAGAAACAGTCGATAGCAGACTCCCCTGACCTTGCGTACGCCGGAGCATCCTCTCGTAGACGGAAAGCGGGTCGCTTTCGTCGTCGGGAAATACTTCCTGCGGCTCGTTCGTCCCTTTCTCCCAAGCCTCCAATTACATTCCCCTTGCTCTGTGCCATTTCAGCGCCATCCCGCTAAGCTTCGACCTTCCACAGCAAAAGTAACACCAGCCGGCCTGCCCCGCCATCATCTTGGCAGAATGGAGGCCGACAAGTCCGGCATTGCAGTAACGTGGGTGTTGCCTTGATTTTAGGCTGCAACAGCTGCATATGGGCTAGTTGCTAGGTGGGGGTCGCAAGTAGCTCGATTAAATCTCTCTCTTGAGACATGGCGATACTTATGGGTAGCCGAACGCTCCGCTTCAAGGAATGTTGAGAGTATAGGAAGGAGGCTCATTTTGGATGGGAAAACAGCGCAAAAGGACGAAAGACAAAGCAACAAGAGCACACAGACGAGCGCTGACTCGCAACTACATTTTTATTCAGAAATCAAAAACATGTATATATAGCATCACATGACCTTTCCTCATGTCCAGAGAATACCTCAGAACGCCACATCATAGGAAAAAAGCAAACCCCCAAACAACCGGTATCAGGAAAAAAACGCAACAAGATACACAAATAACAGAAAAATGCCAAAAGAACAACTGTGAAATCTTTAAAAACACACAATCACTTGAAGTGTTGTCAAGGAAAGCGATTTATTTCTGAACTATTATTAACGGTGGCTGGCTAACGCATTCATCTTGTCTTTTGCGAATGTGGTATGCTTCCATTAACTCCCTTGTCGCCTTATCTTTATGACGGAATAAAATACGCGTTTGCGCGATTAGTGGTCTCCACACTTTGTCATTAGCATTAGTGCAATCTTGGCAGTGCTTTTTAGATGGGATTACGTTGATTCGGAGAGTGATCTGAGGTGTTTCCTGAGCCGAACATTGACACACCGGCCGGTCTGTCCAATATACCCTTTCTTGCATAACAGAGGAAGCTCGTGAACTACTGAACATGTACATTTTACACTTCTTGACTTATGTGATGCCGCATTCCGGAGGCGGTTATCCCACTTCTGATTGTAGGTGATTAGCATAGATCCAGGACCTCTTGTATGTACGGCAGATATGATTCAGTCGATGACTATTCTCACGATGCTAGGTTATTTTTAACGCCGAGCTTGCGACCGATAGGCTTGCCAAAGAGATTCCGGAGCTTCTTTTTGCACATATCCCAGGATGTCAGATCTTCGTGCGTCTCAAACCAGACGCGCGCAATACCCGCCAGGTATAAAATGACATTCGCAAGCATCAAGGTAGCTTCCCATTGGTTATACGCGTCTTTCATGTCGACATCAACGTTGCCGCAAAAGGTGCCCGGATCACAGGGCTGCGCCACAACGACAGTGGGCGATGGTTGTGTCTCTGTGGAAGGGGTGGCGTAGGACAGCATCCTGCTAACGTCTTCATGTTGGAAACAGCGCTAACACAGGACGGAGCGAGAACACAACACAGCGCCTGTGTTGTGTTCTGGCTCCGTCCTGTGTTAGCGCTGTTCCCAACATGATCGTAAACCAACAAGCCCAACTCCCCACTCTGCTAACACCAAGCTGGAGGCCACTGTGGAGATCCTGATTATGGTATCGGTGTCTTACCCGGCACGCTCCACGTAGCTGCAACAATTCGCCATCAGGGGACAAATTCTCAGGACCAACCAAACCTAACTTCATTTGTCATGTTCGCTACATCGCCACATCCTCGCCTCCAAGACTGCGTACCGCCACAATATACTATATACATTTGGATGTGTGCAGATAAGAACGGTAATCGAGGTCCCATGACCATTTTTTGTTTTCAATGAAACTTTCATACGTGGTGGGCAAATGAATCGGCACAAAGGAATGAACCTTAGTTTTACATGATTGCAGTAGTTTTCTCGGAGAAAAAATCGTATATCACAAAGTGGACAATGCCTTTTTGCCATTTCAAAAGGTTGCAAGTTTGGAACCCTGCTGCTTACAGACTAAAATTTTGTGGTATATTATGTTTTACTCAATCAATTTTTGCAGTTTTTAATTTAATGAGAGCTACTAAAGACATTTTTTGTCTCACTTCTTTTAGTAAAAAATCGCAAACTTTGCTCCAGGAGCAACGCAAAGCAAAAAAGTCAATTGCAATGCTACCTCTGGCCCCAAGAATTAAGTTGTTGGTCATAAAACTTTTTGTCTGGATTATAGAGTCTATGTTCTTAATTTCAGGCAAAATTCGAGGCTCTAGTCCTTTAGGTGCTTTCTCCACGACGCATACAATTCGGCCAAAATTCAAAAACAAAAAGGGCAATTTTGATATCAATTAAAAAAACAGCGCCATCGATATTCATTAAATCTCTATGAAGAATCCTCAGTGCCTCAGAATTATTTGGAACTGAAAAGGTATTGCATTATATTGTTTAAAATTACAAAGCTTGATGTAAAAATAAGAGCGTGTACTGAAAATTGTCAATATTTAGCCTTACATTTTGACAAAATCCAATGAGTTGTCATTTAAATTTTTTCATGGTATTACGCAGGCCTTATTCTTTACTGCTGCAAAATGTTGTAGTTCTGGAGTTGTCTGTTCCTTCTCCATATTACTTCAAAATTGGCCAAAATTCAAAAGTCTACGAAAATAAATACCGCCGTGAAACGAAGAGGCGTATGTGTGCTGTGCGATGTCAGTGCACATTAAAGATCCCCAGGTGGTCGAAATTACTCGGGAGCCCTCAACTACGGCTTCTCTTTCTCTCCTTCCACTTTCGCTCCCAACACCCTCCCTCTACGGCCCGGGTCAGGTGTCCACAGAACAAGTGTGACAGATACGCGCCATTCCTTTCCTGTGAACCAATTATTATTAAAAACTCCAATCGCGGTGATGCACTGGTTAAGATGTCCGACTATTGTGCCGCAGTACCTGGGTTCGATCCCGACCGCCGGCGGCGCGAAACGAAGAGGCGTCCGTGTGCTGTGCGATGTCAGTGCACTTTAAAGATCCCCAGGTGGTCGAAATTACTCCGTAGCCCTCAACTACCGGCTTCCATTTCTCTCTTTCTACTTCTACTTCCACTTCCACCTTCCTCCCTTCCCTTACGGTGCGGTTCAGGTGTCTACAGAAACAAGTGTGACAGATACTGCGCATTTCCCTTCCTGTGGACCAATTATTAATAAACAACTCTGATTCGAATTTAAAAACATCACCATCTTCCATTTTCATTTAAACTTCCCAGAAACAATACTTCGTTCTTCATAAATATAAGGCACCAAAAAGTATTGCACCATGAAAATAAAGATATAGAAATAAATATACATTTGAGCGCATTATTTTATTCTATAGAATTACTTAGGTTTTCCTCGTAAGGAATAGGCGTCAGAAATTTGAATAATTATTTGCTTAATTTAGTTAGATTTTACATCATGGAATATCCAAAGCCTTATCAGTGCTTATAAAGTCATTGTCTGCTTGTTGGCAGAATTAATGATTGCTTAAAATGAAATAAATTCACTATTTTTTGAAATTTCATGAAAAATGCAAGTGACGGTTTAGCTTTTACTCTATCCAGTAATTTTTTTCTATATTTCGGTGCAGTGATATTCAATTCAGTTTTTAATTATATTATTTCTTATCTCAGTTATGATAAAAACTAACAACAATATGCTTTTGAAGACGTTTTTTCTCAAGTGCACTTACGTGCTTTAATAAGCGAAATGCTTTGCAGCATGGTCGTTTTGGTGGAACTATATATCTCTTTATGCCTGCGACACGAATGAGCCGAGATTCGAGGCTCATTCGTATTTCACGGGATTTCTTTGGAGCTCGGAAAAAAGATACACGTGCGACTTTCTGTATCGCAAATAAATGGAATAGGGGTTTCTGAAGATGCTCTCCAACTTTGCAAATTACATTTACTGTCTGAAGTTAACATTAAACAAGTCAGAAAAAATAACCTAATTAACTAATTTATTATTTCAGAAACAAAAAAATTGCCTTTGGTGAGTAACACGGTTGTATGCAACTGGCTTCCCTGGCCTACCTCAAATATTTAGAGTTTAACCCTTGGCACAAGTCAGCTGGGACAACCTGTACACACCTGTACACACACACACGCACACACACACACACACACGCACGCATATATATATATATATATATATATATATATATATATATATATATATATATATATATATATATATATATATATATATATATATATATATATATATATATATATATATTTATATATATTCAAGACTGGCTTCAAGACTGCCAGAACCGAGACCCCCGTAAGCTACAAGCAGATAAATGAAGGGGAAATGAGGGTGCTCGTTATAATACATGAAGGAAAGAAGCCAACAGTCGGCGAGGCCAAGGAAAGCATTGGGGATTATGTTTTATGTCTTTTTTTTTTTAATTTTTACTATGATAATCACAGAAATGAGTAATGCAATCTGCTTAGGGGAAAGATAAAGCAGATTGCATTACTCATTTCTGTGATTATCATAGTAAAAATTAAAAAAAACAGACATAAAACATAATCCCCAATGCTTTCCTTGGCCTCGCCGACTGTTGGCTTCTTTCCTTCATGTATTATAACGAGCACCCTCATTTCCCCTTCATTTATCTGCTTGTAGCTTACGGGGGTCTCGGTTCTGGCAGTCTTGAAGCCATAGGTAGCGTAAGAGGGTTCTAGCACAGCTTTCGCCCTCGCTCTTGATCACGTTCTAAGTGACGCTGGCGGTAACACAGGACGTTCCACGTCCGCCGCTATGGTTGAGGGCGGCGCTGGTGAACACTCTCAAGGTTCGTATACAGACAACATAAATACCCAAACAAGTAGCAGGGGAGACAGCGGCCGATGTAGCTCAGTTGGAAGAGCACCGGACGCGATATTCGGAGGTCGTGGGTTCGGTCCCCACCATCGGCACGTTGTTTTTTCTTCTACTTTGTGTTTAATTATCTTCCCCCTAAGCAGATTGCATTACTCATTTCTGTGATTATCATAGTAAAAATTAAAAAAAAAGACATAAAACATAATCCCCAATGCTTTCCTTGGCCTCGCCGACTGTTGGCTTCTTTCCTTCATACATATATATAAAAACCGTGTCCCAGCTAACTTTAGCCATACCTAAATAGAAAAGATTTGAAGCAGGTCAGTTGCATAGAACTGGGAACCATCTTGCACACCAGAGCGAATTGTTTTGTTTTCGGTTATTTAAATAGCAATAAAGATATATTTATAAATTACTAAATATTTGCTTTAGACACTAAACGGGATTTGTTAAGTTGAAGGGCACGTTTGAAACCCCTATTCCATTTACTTTCGGAAAAGAAATCCTCACGTGTATCTTTTCTCCGATTTCCAAAGAAAGCCCCCGACATACTAAAAAAGAGTTCACTAGCGCATTCGCGCGCCACGATTGAGCTGCTCTTAATCGTGGTTGGAGTGAACGAAATCAGATCTGGTTGTGGCTCCACGGCCCCGCTGCAACAGCAGGCTGATATGCCTGAGATGGTTTCTCCGCTCGCGTAAGCCAGTCGGCGCACGTGACGGTGCAAGTTGCAGCGAGCGCGGTGAGCTCGCTACAGCCATCGCCGACATATCAGCCTGCCACTGGAACTTTGCCGTCGAATCACGGCCGCAGCTGATTTCGTTCAGTTAAACGACGATTGAGAGCACTGCAATCGTTTTGCGCGAATGCACTAGCCACAATATAGTTGTTGCGTTTCGCGGGCTTTTTTTTGCAGCTGGGAAGTGATACAAGTGAGGCTTTCTTCATCGCAAATAAATAGAATTGGGTTTCTGAAGGTGCTCTCCAACTTTACAAATCTCATTTTTTATCTAAAGTCAGTATTTATAATTTATAAAAATATCTTCATTACTAATTTATTAATTGCAAGATAAAAATTGCCTGTAGTGCGCAACACAGCTAGCAGCTCTATGCAACTGGTTTTCCTAGCTTACCTCAAATGTTTTATTTTAAACCTTGGCTAAAGTTATTGGGACATCCTGTATATCATCACACTTACTACACCCAATGCAGTATGAAAAAGCACTGAAGAAGGGCAAAGGGGGGGAATCCTCAGTTCTCAGGTCGAGCCAACGTTTCGACAAGTGGACTTGTATTCGTCTGGGCCATACCGTGTGGCCATCTTTTTCCTCTCGCTCTACCTACGTCCAATGCAGGACACAGGACTCTCCCATATGTCCCCAATTAACCCGGGCTTATGCCGGCTGTGCCTACTTGATCCTTGATAACTTCCTAAACTGCCGCCCCCTGCTACGCTTGCTTTGCCTTGGAATCCAGGCTGTCCCCCTAGGGACCATCAGTTACCTTGCCTTCGCATTACATATCCTGCCAATACACATTTCTTCCTCTTGATTTCGACTAAAATGTCTGTAAAACGCACTTGTTTCCTAATTCGCCCAGTTTTTTTGTTTTTAATATTTTCTTTAACCTCACACCTACCATTTCCCGTTCCATATCTCTCTGTGGTCTGTGGGTCTGTGCTGTCGTCAATCCAAGCAGGGCTGTTTTCGTTAGCCGCCCCTTTTCTGCCCAGCAGGTGAGTACAAGAAAGATTCATCTGCGACATACTTTATTCTTGAAGGAAACTGGTAAACTGGCATTCATGGTCTGAGAGTATTTATCAGATGCGCTCCATCGCAATCTCATTCTTCTACTTATTTCAAGTTTCGTGGTCGGAATCTGCGGTCACTTCCTGTCCCAAGTAGACGTATTGTCTTACCTTTTTCCTGAGCCTGACTACCTATTGCAAACTGCTCTTCCCTTCCAAGGTTGTTGAACATAACTTTAGTTCTCTCCATATTAATCATATTAGTTTATACCCACCATCCTGATTTACCTATCTAGGTTATTAATGATCCATGGCATTTCGTGCATGGTGTCGCTTAGGTATACAATGAAGGAAAGAAGCCAACAGTCGGCGAGGCCAAGGAAAGCGTCCCTTTACCTTTATTATATTTCCCCTAAACAGATTACAATACTAATTTCTGTGATTATCCAAGCAAACATAAAAAAAATACATAAAGTACCATCCCCAACTCTTTCCTTGGCCTCGCCGACTGTTGGCTTCTTTCCTTCATGTATTATAACGAGCACCCTCATTTCTCCTTAATTGATCTGCTTGTAGGTATGCAATGTCATTCATGAATAATATGTTATTAAGGCATTGAACAAATAACCATATCCCTACTGTGCCCAATTCAGATCTTTGAATATGTCCTCTAAGCAAGCGGTGAATAGTAGTAAAGAAGTCGTGCTTCCTTGCCTAACATCCTCTTTTATGGGGATTTTACTACTTTCTTACGGTGAATACGCTTGCTGTGCAGCACCCGCTATAGATTTTTTCCAATGTTATCTATATATATATATATATGTATGTGTGTGTGTGTGTGTGTGTGTGTGTGTGTGTGTGTGTGTGTGTGTGTGTGTGTGTGTGTGTGTGTGTGTGTGTGTGTGTGTGTGTGTGTGTGTGTGTGTGTGTGTGTGTGTGTGTGTGTGTGTGTGTGTGTGTGTGTGTGTGTGTGTGTGTGTGTGTGTGTGTGTGTGTGTGTGTGTGTGTGTGTGTGTGTGTGTGTGTGTGTGTGTGTGTGTGTGTGTGTGTGTGTGTGTGTGTGTGTGTGTGTGTGTGTGTGCGCGCGTGTGGGGGGGGGGGGAATTTCACCAATGTTCAGTGAACGCACCAGGCTTGGTCAAATATTTAGGGCAATCCCCCAAAGTGGAGTAGATTTGTAATAGGGGAGTAATTCCCTAGCGAAAAAAAACGCATGAGTCACAATAACCTCATACAGGTTTCTCATACGAAACTCATACAACTCTCACATAATTTCATATATTTCTCATAAATTGAATGATATTTGTATGAGATAAGATGAGATTTGTACAAGTTTTGTATGAGTGTAGTATGAGAAATCTGTATGAGGTTATTGTGACTCAGGCTTTTTTTTTTTTTTTTACTAGGGTTACTCATTGCATCCACCCAAGCGCAGCCATACGGCTACAAAGGAAAGCTATACAGCTTTCTCATCAGTTACCTTGTAGCCATATGGCTGCGCTTGGGTGGATGCAATGAGTAATTACTCCCTTATTGCCAGGCTTGGGTGGAGACATGGAGAACTGCATGGAGACAGCCGGTCTCATGCTGAACACTCAGTGTGGCTTCGGGGAACGCCAGATCGCTGTGCTTGGGCATCTGGTTGACAAAGACAGTGCTAGGTCTGAGATTGACGATGTCAGCAGCCTCAAATAGCCCAAGTCTGTGAAAGAACTCAGGAGCTTCCTGGGATTTCGTTCTTACTTTCGGCACGTCATCCCCAAGTTTGCTAAGGTAGCCTACCCGCTCACCCGTCAAGGGCAGTACCGAAGATGCATGTATCTTCGATGCTATCTTTAAATACCTTTTGTGTATCGGTATCAGGTATCGAGTGCTGAAAATGAAAGTATCGTAGTATCGGTATCGAAAATACATTTTTGATGTATCGTGTATTTTACGATTCTCAATACTTGGCAAAATATTGAAGCCACAGTGTGTTAGACATTTGCTTCACGGCGCTTACTGGGGCGCTATTACCAGCCGGGAGGCATCTTTGCTTGCAGTGCATCCCGATTTCCCTCCTGCTCGAAGTTTCCTTCTTTCCTCCTTAGCCTCCACCTATCCATATTTTCTTTCTTTAAAATTGAAGGAGCCAGTTGCAAGTAGGCCTTCATGAGGTTGTTTACTTTCGAGCACCGAATGCGTACAAGAAAGCCGCTAAGCCGTTAACAGACACGCAGAAACAAAGAACAAAAATTATGAGGGGCTTTAGTGACTAAAGTAGTGAAAGGCGAAAGCCTGAGTGACGCATTCTGCTGCGCAACTGATACTAATTAGCAATTAATAATTAATCAATTAGTCATTAGGTATGTCATTGATAATTGTTTGATTATGTATTATTAATTGCTTAATTAGTCATTATTAGTGATTGATAATCAAATATTTAGTCATTAATTAGTATTTGATCATTGATTGCCATATATGGCTTATAAGGCACGCATTCGGGCATACTGTGGTGGTACTCTGTGATTGGTAGGGACCTCTATGACGTCATCCCGCCTCGGCCAATCAAAGACGCCGTAAAAGTGGGCCACATTGGTCCACGCCAGTATGAGCCATTAAAGGGTTTCGCCTTAAAATCGACAAAGAAACACCAGAGAAGACAAACAGGGAGTAGGGACCACACGCACTGCATTCCTAGCTGCTCTCCCACCCTGTGCAATCCGCCTCCTTGCCCGTCTCTGTGAAATGTTATTCTTATCAAGCAGCATGCTCAGTGTGCTCACGAACACAGTAACTTATGTACGACCCTAGCTCTCCACACCCTTGAGCTTGGCCTGTCGGCTTTGCTTGGCTGCAAGAATATGAGCATCTAAGGCCTCAGTTGTGCACGATGCAGTCGCCATTCTTGTAGTTTACAGCGTTTGATTCGAAACAAACACCTTTCTCTGTAACTGCGCCGGAAAGAGGCTTCCACTAGACTTTTTCTGCAAAAACTATTACATCTAAAATATTAGGAAATACACCACGTAAAAGCTTTGTAAGTACACTTTTGCAGCACCTAAATTTGAATAACAAATACATGGTGAAATAATTTTTTTTCCAAAAACATTTCAGCGAAACGTGAATAAAACTTATGAATATACCCTTGTTTCATAAAGCCATAAACTGTTAAAAAGTTTTTGAAATATGCGAATTGATTGACGTCATATTAGCTACTCTCTCTTAAAAAGAACAATCCTTTTTTTTTTATCTAAACCAGAATAAGTTATCAAGATACGCTAGCGAATCTTGACTTTGTTAACTACCTTCAAGATTCTGGAGTTGACGCGGCTATGCTTCACTCATCTTTTGGTAAAGGCCCCTTCATCAAATGCAACAGTGCGGCGTGCTCAACTAATTACATAGAGAGTCTATTCTTATTTGCCTCACTTACAGAACGCCCACATAGCGGGGCTATTTCGGAACTAATAAAAACGTTCTGCCATTTTATTTTTGTTATCCTCTAGCTTTTAACACAGAATGCGAGCTTAAAAAGTCTGCTATCGCACTAATATCAAAATACCTGCTCAGCTCCCCAAGCGCACGCAGCACTCAGCCTTATAGCAAAGAAAAAAAAATGGAGGGGGCCAGCGGGTAATTAACATGTAGTATATGAAATGGAAAGCCACAAAAGAAAATCCAGATTAAATTGTATGTAGCCAAGTGCTCACAGGATGGTCCGTATGAAGAACGCTAACTTAAAGAAATTGTTCGCTAGGCTTCTTGTGGAAGTAAAACACTTTGTGGGGCATGTTGGTGCATAGCTACTAATATTTCAGCGCATCAACGACGGCACACAGATAAAGAAACGACAGGACATGCGCTTGTCCTGTCGCATGTCCTGTCGTTTCTTTATCTGTGTGCCGTCGTTGTTGCGCTGAAATATTAGTATCTTGTGGAAGCTTCCTAGCCATAGCTTCAATTCAATGTGAAGTTCTGACAAGGCCAGCTGTCCAGACAACGGAGCTTCAATAAATCTGTGTTGTCGAATTTGTTCAAGCCCTTTCAGAGAAACAAAAACTGCGATATAGGTACCACTGAAAGATCTAGAAAGTATGGTAAAATTTTCCAGCGTCGCTAATAATATTCCCGCCTTTACCACATAGGGATTTCAGAAGTGTATCGAAGTATCGAAGATACAGAATCGCGTATCTGTATCGGAAATCGATTTCGATTCGGTATCTTGTATCGGTTTGAAGCATCTCGCCCCGCCCTGCCGCTTACATGCCTCTTGCAGAAAGGTATTCCTTTCAAATGGACTCATTATGATTCTGCGTTTCGCCAGCTCAAGTTTCTTACCTCGTGGCCCATACTGCATCATTTCAGCCCGACAGCTCCCACTGAACTCCACACTGACGCAAGCGGCATCGGCGTGGGTGCTGTGCTCATACAACGGCATGACGGGAATCAATACGTTGTCCCTTACACATGTGGCACCCTTAGCAAGTCTGAAGGCAAATATACTGTGATGGAGGAAGAGGGCCTTGCTGTCGTTTCGGCGTACAGCGGTTCCGCTCGTACCTTTATGGACGTGCCTTTACAGTCATCACCGATCATCACTCGCTTTGCTGGCTGGTGAATCTGCGTGACCCCTGCGGTCGGTTGGCCCACTGGGCATTACGCCTTCAGGAGTTCAACTTTACAGTGCCGTACTAAAGTGGCCGCCAACACGCCGACGCTTACTTCATCTCGCGGCTGCCTCTCGCGACTACTCTTTGCGATGACAACTTTGACGACTATCTTGTCGTCGTTTCCGTACAATTTCCAGATCGTGGCGCATTCCAGCGACAACAACGAAAAGATCAAGACTTGGTACCTTGGTACCGCCTTTTGGAAAAGAGCGTGGTCCGGCATCTGCGAACCCTTTCTGCATGCGCGATGCTTTGCTGTACCGAAAATATTACTCGTCTGGCAATGCATGCTTTCTGCTCGTCATTTCGGCAAGCTTCTACTCTGTTTTACACGGAGTGCACGATGACGTTACAGCTGGGCACTTGGGGTTTGCCAGGACCCTTAACCTCATTAAGGGACGTTATTGCTAGTCATATGTGCGTCGAACGACTCAGCGTTACGTGACCTCCTGTGTGCAGTGTCAGCGGTTCAAGTTTCCCACGAGTTCTCCGCCTCGAGTTGACCTCATGGGCCCGTTTCCCCGCTTGTCCAAAGGCAGTCGCTGTGTCATCGTATGCATTGACCATATCAAGCGTTACTTTGAAATTGCCGCCATTCCTTAACGCCGCTGACCTCTCTTTCTTTCTTCTTCAGGCTGTGTCCTCAGTCATGGGCCTCCTCGTGTCATTATTAGTGACTGTGGCCGCCAGTTTGCATCAGATGTTGTGGAACAGCTTCTGCGATTTTGTACTTGCCAATTGCGTCACTCTACACCATACCACCCGCAGACAAATGGCCTCGTTGAACGTACAAACCGGACACTGACGAACATGCTTGCGATGTATGTCGACTCTCGGCACAAGAACTGGGATGACTTGCTTCCCTTCATTACATATGCCTATAACACCTCGAAGCATGAGCTAACTGCTTACAGTCCATTTTTCCTTCTCTATGCCCGTCCGCCTCGAAGCTCTCTCGACACCATTTCGCCGTTCTCTCTCGACACCGAGCCTTCTGTTTCGAGCGCCCTCTGCTGCGCTGAAGAGGCTCATCGGCTCGTCCGGTTACGCACTCTGGCCTCGCAGGACCGGTCTAAGCAGCGCTACGATCATCGGCATTATGATGTCTGCTACATTCCCAGAGACTTAATATGGCTCTGAAAGCCTCTCCGTAAGCTTTGTTTGTCCCAACTGCTGTTGTTGCACTACGAAGACCCATTTATTGTCTTCACGTGCATCATCGACTTGAATTACGTGGTGTCTCGTCACTATACTCTGGGTCGCCCTTCTCGGAAAACACAAGTTGTGCATGTCACAAGAATGCAGCGCTGCCACTCTCGGGACACTGACTGAGAGCCCAGGGGGCTTCGTCCGCGAAGGGAGAAATGTCAGGCAGAGCTGAGAGAAGAATGAAGAGTGAGAAAGAAGCTCGGCAGAATGAGGTGTGCGGACAAGTAAGCTAGCCAACTTTCAGTGAAAGCACCAGGCTTAGGTGGAGTCATCCCTGTGAATGAACTTAATGAATGGGAGATGGATTAGAAAGAATAGAACGATGTAAGCCGGTGGTGTGCGAGTGACCGTGTTTCCTGAGTGTTATCCTACCCCGTATGCGTCTCCTGCCAGAGTGTGATCCTTCCTCGTATGCGTATGTCTCCTGAGTGTCGTCCTACCCCATAACATTTTGGTGGCAGCGGTGGGATGGCGCTCACTCCAGCACAGCATCTAGCGCCATACAAGACTGTCGGTAGATCTCCGCTACCCAGGCGACAATACCAGCTCCTCTGTGCTCGCCGGCAGGGTCCCGGGGAACGCCTCCAGGCCCTCGCTGCAGATATCCAACAGTTCGCGTTGCAGTCGCTGGCGGGGGCGCCTCTGAAGGCTGTGGCCTTGATCGGCACCGAGGCTTTTCTTGACGCAATCGGGGATCCCAAGTTCCGGCGCCAGGCAAGTCTCGGACGCCCTGATTCGATCCCCGCCATATTGAGCCTCGCCATCGAGGCGACCGGCAAGTGGCCCAAGCGAGATCCCGATCAAGAGGCCCACTTACGGAGGAAGCTAGCCGACCTGGCGCGGGCGCGGAGCGATGTGGTCGAGCTCTGCCACAGGCAGCAGAGTGATCTCCACCGTGCCAATAGGCGCTATAGGAGCTAGAGTTGTGTGTCTCTCAGGCTGTGAAGAGTGCACAGGCCTTTGAGACGTTGACGCCGAGGTCCAGGACCTGCTGCAAGAAGAGACCAAGCAGAATATAGCTTTGAGCTCGCGTCTTCGCCAGCTGGAGAGCGAGCGCACGGCCTGCCAGGAGCAGGTGGAGGAGCAGGAGGCCAAGCGCAACCTGAAGATGCAGATCGCCACCATCACACAGCATGTGGCCGAGCTCAAGAAGAAGGCGGACGAGGAGGGCGAGTTGGCCGCGCAGGCGGAGGACTCCCTCAAGCGGCTCCAGAAAGACATGGAGGCCAAGCAGCGGCAAATCCAGGAACTGCGGGCCCTCAGCGACAAGCTGAGCAAATCCAAGCGCAAGCTCCAGGCCGAGGTCGAGGATGTCACCATCAAGCTTGGGAACCAGAGGGCCAAGGTTTCGGAGCTGGAGAAGAAGCAGAGCGCATTGACCAGCTGCTGACGGAGAAGATAGTTTTGGAGCGGCTAGCAGCCGAGCGAGACACGGCCGAGCGGGAGTGGTACGAGAAGGACACCCGCGTCCTGGCCCTGGCGTGGAAACTTGAGGAGCGCAATGACACTCTCGAGGAGCTTGAGCGGTACCGCAAGCAGTTGCAGCTGGAGGTGGACAACCTGGTCAACTCTCAAGGCACCGCAAACCGAAATGTTTAGGAGTTGGAGAAAGCCAAGCGCTTTCTCCAGCTGGCTGCGCAGGAGACGAGCCTGGAGGAGTTGGAGGATAAGTTGCAGCTGGCCGAGGACGTCAAGCTGCGGCTGGACGTCAACCTGCAGGGACTCAATGCGCAGCATTAGCGGGACCTGCAAGCGCGCGATGAGCACGCCGAGGAGCAGCGGCGGGCCCTCGTTAAGCAGGTGCGGGATTTGGAGGCGGAGCTGGATGAGGAACGGAAGCAGCGGTCGGCAACCCTGACGCTTCGCAAGAAGCTCGAGGCAGATATCCATAATGCCGACCGGTAGATAGAGTCAGCGAACAAGGCTAAGGAAGAGGCCAGGCGGGCACACGAACGAAAAGCCGAATCCCAAGCCAATAAGTTGAGCACGGAACTGGAGACGCTGAATACCAGGCACAAGGAAATCCAGAGCTTGGAAAAGAGGTTGTTGGTCGAGTGTGAGCGAGGGAGCGGGAGCTTCTTGAGAGTTTGTTTTCTGTAGTCAAGGTGGGTGGTGGTCTGGCCAACTCGGAGTGGCTGGTGTACTTTGAGAGGTAGCTGCAGGAATGGCTCAAGAAGCAACAGCTACAGCATGGTATGGGCGACCACCTCACACAGGAGGACAGTTCCTCCACTGCAGATGTACAGCGCCTGCTGCAGTTCACCGATATCAGCACTCAGATGGACAGATGTGCATCTGGACTGATAAGGGCCCAAAAAATCGATGTGCTCATGTTGAAGGCTCGGACGGCAGTTTTGGTTTTCGTCCTGTTGGTTACAGGGAGAGTCTCATGTGCTTACATAGACCTGTAGCTCAATGGATGCACCTCTGGGCTCTAGATCTGGACAAGTCCGAGCTGGTGCTTGAGCTACATGAGCCCGCGAAAACTGAAGGCGTCGAGGGAGAGACCAAGGACGAGACCAAGGCCATAGAAGGCAGTAGGGGTCATGTGACCAGGGAGACCAGTCAGTGAAAGTGGAGACCGAGGATAAGGTCTCCTCATCGAGCAAGGAGGGTTTAGAGGGGGACGGGGACAAGCCCAAGAAGCTGAAGGTTGAGCCGGACACGACGTCCACGCTAACAGAGGTGGACACTGAGGCTATGGGTGTCGTAACCGTCCAGCTGCATGTCTTCAAGCTCAATCAGTCAAACTTCGACCAGGTGGTCAACAAGCGCGCGGCCCGCTCATCAACTTCTACGCGCCGTGGTGTGAGCACTACGTGAAACTGGAACCTGAGTACCCTCGCGCGGCCACCACGCACTGGAGTGAGCGGCCGTTGCCGTGGAACGGTATCACTTGAAGACATTTTGAGCATCGAGCGACCTTCCCGGACTTAGACATGGACTTCGATTCTATTTGGAGATTCCCGACTGTTGTGTTGGTGTGGCCGTGTGTGTTATTGTTATCGTTCATTCCTTGTGTAGTCAGTGTTTTCGTGTATGTGTGTGGTCAGACACAAACAATGAGTTCCCTCTCCCTCTCTCCCCCCCTCGTGTGTAAAGATGTTACGATGGGGAAGCAAAGGGTGCTAGCGCGCGGGGCAAACCCGTGGATGGGAGAGGGATGAGAAAGAAGAGAACGATGAAGCCAGTGGTATGCAAGTGACTATGTCTCCTGAGTGTGATCCCTCTCCCTCTCTCCCCCCCTCGTGTGTAAAGATGTTACGATGGGGAAGCAAAGGGTGCTAGCGCGCGGGGCAAACCCGTGGATGGGAGAGGGATGAGAAAGAAGAGAACGATGAAGCCAGTGGTATGCAAGTGACTATGTCTCCTGAGTGTGATCCTTCCCCGTATGCGTATGTCCCCTGAGTGTCGTCCTACCCTGTAACAATATATATATATATATGTGTGTGTGTGTGTGTGTGTGTGTGTGTGTGTGTGTGTGTGTGTGTGTGTGTGTGTGTGTGTGTGTGTGTGTGTGTGTGTGTGTGTGTGTGTGTGTGTGTGTGTGTGTGTGTGTGTGTGTGTGTGTGTGTGTGTGTGTGTGTGTGTGTGTGTGTGTGTGTGTGTGTGTGTGTGTGTGTGTGTGTGTGTGTGTGTGTGTGTGTGTGTGTGTGTCTGTGTGTGTGTGTGTGTGTGTGTGTGTGTGTGTGTGTGTGTGTGTGTGTGTGTGTGTGTGTGTGTGTGCGTGTGCGTGTGCGTGTGCCTGTGTGCATGAATGGCTAATCTACACTCTGGTTCTGCTATGATTGCCTAATGGCTGAGGTCTCGTAATCTATGACATATATATATATATATATATATATATATATATATATATATATATATATATATATATATATATATATATATATATATATATATATATATATACATATATATATATATATATATATATATATATATATATATATATATATATATATATATATATATATAGAGAGAGAGAGAGAGAGAGAGATTGGTTATATTCCTGCAAGGTTGACGACTGGGCGAGTTGGTATTGGTTCACCTTAACACCAGCCAGAAAACACATCACAAAGAAGAGACGAGCACAATATGAGGCTGATGAATAAACAGCGCTAAAGACGAGGACGATGAGCAAGACGTAAACAGGACGTGATCAGAGCCCGTGCTGTTTGCTTCTCGCTCTTCGTACCAACTTGCCCAAATGTCTCTTTTATTACAATATGACGCTCGTTATATTCCTAGCAGTGGCGTAGCCAGAAACACTTTTCGTGGAGTGTGATACGTTGCTGGCTTGAAAAAACGGGCGAAAAAAAAGTTCGAAAGGAGGGGAGGATGCAGCATGGAGAAACTTTCGGGGGATGTTCTAACGACGAACCCCCCACCCCCCTTCCGTGGCTACGCTTATGAAATTTCCTAGAAAGTTTCTATCACTGAGTTGTGAGTGCGGATATGATGAATTTCCGGCTAGCCTTCATGAACGCACGCGGGGCCCTTAATAGGTTCAAGACTAAGGTTGTCCTAAACAAATACGTTGTACGTAACGAGCAGTAATCTGACCGCTGTGTAATTTTTCATCTCCTTGACGTTCCTTCCTTATTATGGAGTTTTAGAAAAGGGGGACCCAAGGCTTGGGACCCCCAAGGAAATTGCGTGAGGCGGCGCAACGTGCTAGCCGAGTGGCGAGTTTTAGAATAGGGGCTTTCCCGACGCAGCGGAGCCGGGCTTGCGTTCATCGATTGCAACGCCACGAAGGTAAACCAAGGAAAAGCATTTAAATATATAAAAGCCAACAAAACTATTTTATTCATCAAAAAGTACTATTACTGTGCAAAAACTATCTTAAAACTACCAGTTATATAAAGCGTTTTATGCAATAATCAATAATCAAGTTCACTGACTTTAATTTTTATAAAAGAGAAGCATAAGAAATCTTATGCCAAATATTGTATTTTGGACTATTAGAATTCCATTCAAAAATCATTTATAAAAAAACACAATTCCTAATTTTCTCGAAAATCTTAAAACAGTGCTCAAGATGTTGGCAAGAAAGGATATGAAAAGACACGTTGGATTGTTTTGTTCCTTATTAAGTTAAAAGAGCTCAAACTTGTCCCTCCTCCAGCAATAGCAAAAAAGCCTGAATGGCGTTTGTGAAGCATCTGCTACTCCGTCCGCAGCTGTAATACCTTCTCGAAATGCCATGTTTGAGACATATTCGAGGCCCTGAGTAGATAACCGAAATGTGTGTTTTTTTTTATCTTTTTTAACCCTTCGAATCCTAAGAATTTTGACGCCCAAAACGAAATGACATGAAGTCCAAGTATAATCATGAAACAGTTTCAGTAAGGGAATACAGACATTCACGTGGTTGATTTTGCATATCAGTGAACTGGTATCATAAATATGCTAAGATATTCATTAGTGAATGCTTTCTAAATGTCGATTTTGATCTCCTTTTGAGGGCAGAGGTTCAACACGACTTCTGATGATGATTCTTCCTGTTTGTTATTCTTGTAGTTGAATGCGTAACCCTTGATTTGAATCTGTAATTGTACTCCTGACATCCGTAAGTAATTTGAGTATGCCCTTTTCGTACTTGTGTAAACCAGTCCATGTGCGTTCTGTCACTTACTGCCAGTTTCTGACTGCCCTGTCAATCTGTTCATAGTAGCTTTTATCCCTTGAACATTTCGAGGATGTAACGTTTTTTTTGTTTTGTTTTTGTAAAAATAAAGAATTTAATTCAAATCTTAAGTGTATAAAGATAATTAGGACTGTGGAAACCGAGATGGAAGAGCGAAATGATTTTAAAATTATTTTATTTCCTTTGTGGATCAATGATAAATCCTCTTTCTCATCTGTGGTGCCTTTGTGCACATAACTTCATGTGCGTGAATGTATTCATGCAACCGGTCGCAAGTCTTTATTTACACTCACCATTTTTTTTACTGCTCAAGTAATCGTTGAAATTTGCCCCCAAGCACAAGGACCACTTGCACGTTCTTCACCTTTCTGACAAGAGACCGTTTCAGACGCTGATTGTATCTGACTCGTGTTGCCTGTTCCCTGGTTGTTAAGGGGTGACTGGTGTTTTACTAATCCGCAAATGTCATTGCTGTTTTTCCCGTTTCCTGTCGCGGAGAGCAGCACTTTATGAACGCGTAGTAGTTTGACCACACTTCGTGCAATCGATATTTGTCTTGAAATGCCTTGCAGCCTTGTTGCCCACTCATGTGATATGAACATAACGAAAGAGGTCTTTGTTTTGGCGTGATCGACAATTTTGCCTAGCGCGAAGCAGGCATGTGCCGCGTCGTGGGTCACATACGACGAGTGCTTTTCATTAGGTGCATTTTGGTCTTATAGTGCTGAAACCACAACGTATAAAAGGATTTGCTCTGGAGAGTGGCTATGTGCACAAGTCCTCGCGCAAAAGACCTACAGATGGAGTTCGCAGTCACCGGATTAGCCGAAAGTACTGACAACATGATCTGCTAGGACGTGCGGTGAGCCTGCCTTCAAGAGACGAGTAGGCAAAACATATTTTTTTCTTTGCCATTTTTTTAAACAATGTACCCACGTACTAAATTCTCAGCGCTAACTCTCTACCGTCATTCAAAAAATCTGCAAATAAGGTTGTCCTCCCCAGCTGCTTCCCTCGTTTTTATTGCTTCCAAGGGTGTCTTCGTTCTTGGCTACCGTCGGAACGTCTGACTTCGCTGCAACTACTGCCAGTGTCGTTGTCATCTTGATTACTCGGCTACTGTACAGATAACCGTAGAACTCTTTGGCTACTTAGATTATCTATTCATGCTGGTTTGCCTTTTTGTGTTGTTTTCTTTAGTATGACGGGACCTATTAAAAGGAAATAAAACTAAATCGTCCCGGACCGTGCTGCGGATGTATAACGGGCTTAAACCAATAAAATGCGAAAGAAAAGAGAGAGCTCGAAAGAAAAGGGAGAGCTCGAAATAAAAACTGTGCAAAGCATACATAATAATGAAAGGAAATGGAAAAAGAACGCGAAGTAAGAGAAAAACGTGGATAAAAAAATTGGTGGGGTTCAACGCGGTCAAACCAAGTTTAATTCTGTTTTGCATAGTTTGGCAAAGACAAAGCAATGATATAACTAGCATGTGCTTATCAGTAGCTTTCCAACGATGTACTGCACCAACAACTATAGATGAATGCCAGTTCTATTGCACTAATGATTGCCTCTAATTAAATAACTAAACTATCAGAATATACTTGCCCTAGCCAGTAGCTAGTATATCTCGCAGTAGCCAGATATACTACACTAAACATTTTGACTACACAAGTAAATTTACCAATTAATTATACTTCATTACTAGATAACATATCTGCTTTAGTCAGTACCTATTAAAATGTATATCACATGGTTGACTAACTTTATTTTACATACTTAATTATGCTGATCATTACTTGATTACTTTGTCACCACCTTGTTACTATGG
>NC_139344.1:196936641-196984141 GCF_055883805.1 Amblyomma maculatum | reverse complement strand
CTAACTCTGCTCTTTTTAGTGCTGTAGGATAACATCGATCTAATTATAGTATGATTACTTCCGTAATGGGCCCGCCATGGTGGCACAGGGATTAAGGCGCTCGACTACTGTGGCCAAGACCGCGGGATCGAATGCCGACCACGGCGGCCGCTTTTCAATGGAGGCGAAAACTAGGTGCCGTGTGCTGTGCAATGTCAGTGCACATTAAAGAACCCAAGGTGGTGGAAATTTCCGAACCCCTCCACTACGGCGTCCCTCATAGCGCGAGTCACTTTGGGACATTAAACCCCACAAACCAACCAAACCAACTTTCGTAATGGTATAATATTGCATAGTACGATCCGCAAACCTTCTGGAAGACTATATATTGATGCACAGTGAGCTGGTGCTTGTCACCTCTGTAGCTTTGGCTGTGTATCCACAAAATGCTGTCCCCGAGTATAGATCGTTTTCACGTGGGCGCTTTCACGTTGCCGCTCGGCTTCCGCACCAGCCAGCGAGAGGAGGTAAGCGCACGCCGATGCTTCCCTTCTTGCCCGTAAAAACGGTCTATAAGCTTACATTTTAGGTGATTGCCAGAACGGAACACCAATACATTAAAACGAACAAGGTTGGAGTAGTCACGCATATATTGCATATAAAATAAAAGAAGGAAGTGCATAAGCATGAAATATTCCTTATGCGAACGTCAAAAGGGGACCGCGAACAGGATTAAGTCGTGTTTTTGATGATTATGCATGCGACAGAAAAATATCGAAAATGTGCACAGGTAGTGCAGCCAAATTACAAAAAATAAGACACGGCAAATGCTGTAAAACATCATGGGTTAAAAATGGTCGAGGCAGGAAATTAAGTGTCAGATAAGTACATAAAGGTAGTGTCATAAACAAAAAAGATGACTAAACAATGTCTACTTACGACAGGTAGTTACTCCACATCCGGACTATAAAACTAAAATAGCTAGAAGAATAAAATTGCGATTGAGGGAATTTGAGAAGTATTATCCAATCATGAAAGTCTTCTCAAGAGCAAAGCGTTTAACAGCTGCATCTTGCCGGCGCTCAGTTATTTGGAAGAAGGGAGGCGAACGAAAAGATCAAGTTTGGTTTAGTTTATAGGGTTTAACGTCCCAAAGCGACTCTTAGTGGAGGACTCCGTAACTTTCAACCACGTAGGTTTCTTTAACGTGCACTGACAATGCACAGCAAACGAGTGCATTGCTTCTTGCCTCTCCATCTAAAAGCGGCAACCGCGGCCGGGATACAATCCCGCATTCCTGGTCACTGCAGTCGAGCGCCCTAACCACTGCACCACTGTGGCGGGGTGCTACCGAAACGGGTGCTGCTTGCAATGGCAATGCAGACGGCTATGGAGAGCAAAATGATAGGTATACGTTAACAGCAGACGTTCGTAGTGGGTTAGGGAACAAACACAAGTCACTGACATTCTCAGAATCAAGAAAAAAAATAGGCCATGTAACGCTCAGGCAAAAAGTCAGACTAGGTTCCAAAGGAAGGCAAAGCGTAGCAGGGGTTAGCAGAAAGTTGGTGCCAGTATCATATGGGGAAGTTTGCGGGGATGAAGTGGATGCAGCTGGCACAGGGGCGGGTATAATTGGAGATATAAATTGAAGCTTGTACAGGTTACGCTCCTACATGTAGTCATTATGACCAGGCAGTTGAAAGCTTCTACGAAGATGTAGAATCGGCAATGGGGACAATAAAAAAATTAGCAGGTGGTTCAACTTTGGTTAACTCTGGAGAAAAGCGAAAGCTTTATGTACTACATGGCTACGCTCATTGCCAAGCTTGGATTAAACGCATTGTGCGTTTCTCCAAACTTAAAGCCCGTTCGTTCTTAATCGGTCACTTTGGCACGCCGCCTTTTCAGAGCCTCATTCCAAGTGCCTTCGCGTTCCGATGCGCTATACTATCGCAGGGTATTCGTCCTCCATCTCGCGCAGTGTTGTAACCTAGGCAGGAGCCCGGGGGCTCTTATTTATACACGTCTCGACCCTCTCGCGCCCTCTACTTCCGCATAAAACTGACGTCACCTCACGTGACCTTCACTTTGACAGTGGTCACGGGCCACTTGGCGGCCTGCGTGATGCCCTAAGGTCACATGGCGACCACCAGGTTACGTGACTTTGACCTTGACAATGTGTCCCGTGACCATTGTCACTATGCCCCACGTGACTATGCCCCAAAGTGACTATGCCCCAAAGTGACATGGCGACCACTAGGTCATGGGGCCTTGACATTGAAAGTGGTCACGGGCCACTTGGTGGCCTACGTGACTATGCCCCAAAGTCACAAGGCGACCACCAGACTTAACACAGAAGTCTGACCTCGTTCGTGCGAGACAAGCAAACACTTACCATCTAATTTAGCATAAAATTATCTCTACTGGAACAGAACTGGCCACAATTCATGCTGCTGTGAAGTATATCTCTGAACAAGCTCGTAAATAAAATTATAGGGTCTCTTAGATGTCTCTTAAGAGAAGAATCGTTACCCTTTTGTCGGCATTCGTGGCAGTACTACATATAATTATAATTAGTTTACAGGAAAGGATAGGCGCAGTATCTGTCACACTTTCTCCGACAAGTGTACGTTTGGACGGTACACCATCGCTCCTGTCGAGTGGCGTTCCTTGGCGCGCGTTCAAGTGTGGCATTACAGGTGGCAGGGACGCATCCCGCCTCGGCCAATCAGAACGCTGCAAAAGCGGGACACACTTTGTCCACGACAGCATGAGCCATTAAAGGCTTTCGCCTTAATAATGTGCTGTGTTCTGTGATTCCAAACCTGCTCTAAAATGTCTTCAATCGGTCTTGAGCCATGGCGACCATGAGAAACTTGAAGCGGAGGTTAGACATCTGCACCACACGGCATTACAAGAGGGTCACGAAATAATCTGCCATTGCATACCAGGCCATAGTGGAATTGTTGGCAGCAACTTAGCTGACGATGTTGCTCGATCGGCTCACGATACAACCAACATTGTCGAGATACCATTCATAAGAGCCGACGCAGCAAAGCACCTTCGACTGATCGCCCCAAAGGTAACTAGACAATCATGGTCTACGCCTGGAGGCTGGACGTCTCGCTCGCACTACTTAAACCAGTTATTTCAACTGCAGGTACCATTCCGCCTTCCCTGCTTTGATGCTACAACGTTGTGTCTCCTATGGCTAGGATTGACGTTTACAAACGCCTATTCCCATCTCATCAGATAATGGCAGACTCTCTAACATGTGAACAGTGTAGGTGTGTTGAAAATATTGCGCACATACTTTGTGACTGCCCTCAGTTTGAGCGTGAGCGTGGCTTCCTGGCTGCTACACTCCCCCGCTCGGGCTCTCGCGCTCTTACTGAAGATAAGATTCTGGGCCCTTGGATGACTCATTCATCATAAAGAAAATCAGTGAAGGCATTCCTTAAGTTTTTAAAGGACTCGAGGCTGAGTTTAAGATTTTAAGTGTACGCTCTTTACCCCCTTTCACTATAGATCTCTGGACGTGTTAGAGGCTCCTTTCCTTGGCGCTCATTCTTTCCTTTTTCTCTCTTTGTTCCCTTCCCTCGGGTAAGGTAGCCTACTGATCATCGCCTGGGTAATTTCCCTGCCTTTCTATTCCATTTTTTTTCTCTTTCTCTCTGACTTCTAAATCGCCCTCAAGATGAAAACCGTGCATACCCGATGGCACCTCATGTGACCTTGACCTTGGCATGGGTCACGGGACACTTGGTGGCCTACGTGTCTACGCCACAAAGTCACATGGCGACCACCAGGCTTAACACAGAAGTTCGACCTCTAAATCTCCCTCAAACTGAAAAACAAGCATACCCGATGGCTCGAACTACCTCGCGTAGTGAAGCTTTCGCTTTAGAACACAGTATACTGTATACTGATGGGCGACGTCACTGAGAAGATTGGCAAAAAAAAAGAACAGGCTGAACACCAGGTAGTAGGTGACTATGGCATTGGCTCTAAGAATAGCAGGGGGGAGCTGTTAGTTGAGTTAACAGAACGCAATAACTTATGCATCATGAATACCTTCTTCAGCCTTGAAGAACCGGAAGTGGACATGGAAAAGCCCCGACGGAAAGACTAAGAATGAATTCACACTGCATTCCAACCCTGTAAATGTGCAGGATGTGGAGGCAATCGGAAAGGTTTCATGCAGGGACCACTAGATGGTAAAGTCTCGAATTAATCTGGATTTGAAGATGGAATCGAACAGGTTAGCAACGAAAAAGTCCATCAACGAATTAGCGGTAAAAGGCAAAGTAAAGGGATTCAGGATCTAATTGCAGATGTTATTCAGCGCGAACCGAGGAAGCTGACCTTAGGGTTGAAAAAAATGGATAATCAGTGTACGTTAAATGTAGGCGGTATTAGACAGGATGCCCGCAAACTATATAAGAAGATGAAATATTTGATAAAGAGACGCCAAAGTATGAAAGCTTTCAACCAAACAGACAAGATACAACTGGCAATATCAATGCTAATAAGTAGCGTAAAGTTGCCGGCGTGAGGTAGTATAACATGGGGAAAATTGAGTATGCCCTAAAAAACGGTCGCATCCTGAAAGTGGTGGGAAGGAGATTAGGTATAGTCAAACATCCGCTGTATGCACTCAAAGACAAGTCGCGCAATGCCATTACTAATATGGACAAGATAATCAAAGTTGCCGAGGATTTCTACACTGACTATTATATAGTAGTCGAAGTAGTCAAGACAATTTTAAGATTGACAGTAGTGAAGAGGAATTAGACGTTCCGGCAGTAACAACGGCCAAGGTTAAGAAAGATTTATGAGCTAGGAAAAAGAAAAAAGCAGCTGGGGAGGATCAGGCAACAAGGGATTTACGGAAGTAAAGAGGAAAAATTGTTTGATTTGGTTTGGTTTGTAGGGTTTAACGTCCCAAAGCTACCCAGGCTATGAGAGACACCGTAGTTGAGGACTCCAGAAATTTTGACCATCTGGGGATCGTTAACGTACACTGACATCGCACAGTAGACGGGCGCCTTACTTTTCACCTCCATCGAAAAGCGGCAGGCGAGATCGAGATTTGATCCCGTATCCTTGGGCACAGTAGTCGAGCGCCGTAACCCCTGCGCCACCCCGGCGAGGGAGGAAATAATGTGAGAGAAAAACTTGCCGCCTTGTATACGTAACGACTCATGACATCGACGGTACCGGAAGCTTGGAAAAACGCTAACATTATCTTAATCTATGAGAAAGGGGATGCTAAGGACTTGAGAAATTACAAACCAATCATCGTATTGCCTGTTACGTAGAAGATATTGTTTACTAAAGTAATCGCTAATAAAATCAGCGCATTCTTAGACTTCAATCAACCAAACGATCAAACAGATGTTCGAAAATGGTACTCAAACATCGATCATATCCATATTATCAACCAGGTGATAGCAAATTGCACAGAATATAGCCAGTCCCTATATATAGCTTTCATTGACTACAAGAAAGCATTTGACTCAGTCGAAAGCTCATCAGTCATGCAGGCACTGCGAAATCAGGATGTAGGTTAAAGGTATGTGAAAGTACTGCTAGGTATCTATAGTGGCTGCACAGAAATCGTAGCTCTACATAAAGAAAGATAAAATTCCAATAAAGAAAGGTGTTAGGCAAGAAGACACGATCTCACCAATGCAATCCCAGCTTGCTTAGAGAAGCACTCAGAGACATGGAATGAGAGCAGTTAAGGATCAGAGTTGATGGAGAATATCTCAGTAATTTGTGATTCGCTGATTGCATTGCATTGGTAAGTAACTCAGGGGACGAATTGCAAATCATGATTAATGACCTACACAGGAAAAGCAGAAAGGTAGACTCAAAATTTAATATGCAGACTATTAAAGTAATGTTCAACAGCCTGGGAAAGGAACAGCAGCTTACAATAAGTAGTGGATCACTGGAAGTGGTAGACGAATATGTCTACTTAGGACAGGTATTAACCGCAGATCCACACCACGAAGGGAAATAACTAGGAGAACAAGATTGGGATGGAGGGCACTTGGAAAGTATACTCGCAGATTATGACTAGCAACTTACCGGTATTGCTCAAGAGTAAAGTACATAACAATTGCATCTTACCCTTACTCACCTGTGGGGCTGAAACTTGGAGGCTAACGAATCGGGTTCTACTTATGTTGAGGACAACGTAGAGAGATATGGAACGGATAATAGTCGGCGTAACTTTAAAGATAGGGAGCATGCAGAGTAGGTCAGAGAAATAAGTTGAATTAATGGCATTCTATTAGAAATAAAGAAGAACAAATAATAAAGGCCGGATTTGTTGTGCGAAGAGATTATAACCGATGGTTGCTAATGGTAACATATTCGACTCCAAAGGAAGAAAAGTGTAATAGGGGGTGGCAGAAAATAAGGAGGGTAGATGAGGTCAAGAAGATCGAAGGGGTCAAGTGCATGCAGCTAGCACAGGACCGGGTTAATTTTACAAATATGGGAGAGGCCTTCGCCCTGCAGTGGATATAGTCAGGCTGGCGACGACGACGACGATGATGATGATGAATTGGAGGATTATGGGAGAGGTCTTTGCCCTCCAGAGGGTGTAGTCAGGCTCATGATTATTCTGATCGTGATGAAACGCAGTTTGCACTGTATTACGCTGGCAGAAAAAAGTAAATGATGCAGTTTTTCTCGGGAGTCAATTTATTTTAGCCCCGCCGTGGTGGTGCAGTGGTTAAGGCGCTCGACTGCTGCGCCCAAGGATGCGGGACTGAATCCCGCCCGCGGCGGCCGCTTTTCTATGGAGCCGAAAAGCAAGGCGTCCATGTGCTGTGGGATGTCAGTGCACATTAAAAAACCACAGGTGGTCGAAATTTTCGGAGTCCTCCACTACGACGTCTCTCATACCTTGAGTCGCTCTGGGACGTTAAACCGCACAAACCAAACGAAACCAATCAGTTTATTTTACAGCATTAAGTATAATTCGTCATAAACCCCACAACCTACCAACCAGCCGCGTGCACCAACCACCAGCTTCCACAAGGCTCCCCTTCAAACTACCTGCGCCCAATGGCGTGGGCCTCGCGAATCTAAAACCGAGCCCTCAGCGAAACACTTAAGAGAATTCCACCTCCCGCCTAACCTCCAGACGCCTAGTCACAAGAAGCGTCCGCAGGAGTGAAACGGAAATGCGACGGCATCTCAGATCGAACAAGGAGCGTGACTTGGTCTCAACCTGTGTAACGATCCGTCAACTTTATCTAAATACAGCGCCTAACTGACCGCAAAGAGTTTTTGCGTATGCTACACAGCTTTCCTTTAAGAGAGCTTGCAGGCAGGATAGGCTGCAGGTAGACAGGCAAAAAAAGATATCCACTGCTTTCATGGTGGGCATCTCGGTTTCAAGGGGTTTCATGCTTTTGGCAGGGGTTTCAAGGGAACAAAAAGAGCGTTGTGGACGGCAGCATGCCGTGTGCAGTTTATTTTTGCAGCTTATAGCAAGTTATAATTTTGCAAGATTCAGAAGGCTACGTCTTCCTTTTCGTTTAGAATGGCCTAGCTTGGCACGAAGATATTTCAAGGAAAAATTTGGAAGGCCCATTTTTACGAATACATAGCGATATGGCACCTCCATCGCCGCTCTATCGCTACTGCCTTGGGCGATGGGAACTGCGTGTTTTTATACGTGCTTGAAAAGACGGTGCGTTTCGTTCCTCAGAAAATGGTAAATTTTTAAAGAAACAATACTACAATGTTTGCTCTTACAACCATGCGCGTTTGCGTTGAGGCGACGGCCCCGAACGAGCTTTATAAGCTTCGCGGTAAACTAAGAAGACGCTGAAGCTCCGCCCTAAACATAGACGCGATAGCGCCTTTAACACCGCCCCTTCATTATACGAAATTGCTCTCAATTTCTGTTTATCTATTACGTTCTTAAATATATTGTTATTGTAACATCAGCACGCTTTCCAAACACACGTTAATAAATCATACGCGCCACAACACCTTGACTAGGTGCCCCTAACATGGTTGGTACCAATGGCTCTTCCTGGCCTATGCTTTGCTTGCTCGCCTGACAAGCGCAAGTTTTGGGTTTTCGAACCTCGATGTCATGAATTTTCACTGAATTACTTCTATTTTCTAAAATACACTCATTAAATTACCTTCCTCGTTAATTTTTGCCTCATTTCGACCCTCCCGCAATTGGTCAGCATTATCTGAATCTGGGGTGTTTCAAATTTCCGCGTAAGGTCATGTAACCGGTTGTTACGTCATGACTCCGTCGACCAAACTCCACTCTTCCCGATCGCCACAGTGCGACAGCGGCGACGCCGGATTTTCAGCAGAACGAGCACGTCACGCAATCTCGTAAAACATTCAGATACTCTCGCTGTCCACCTGCGGAGGGACGCCGGCATTTTGTCCGTATATGACTGACCTGTAATTGTCACGCCTAAGAACATCCACGCTGGACTGCTCCGGAGGCGTGTGAGGACACAATCACGATCGTTAAAGCTATCCCTGCGGGTGAAAGTAAACCTATCTTTCGATTTTAACAGTGCAGGGGTTGGCGCGTGCGCCATGCTGCAGCCTCTCCAGTTCGCAGAAGTGGCGGGCATCACCCGACCACTGTGCAATGGACAGCCACCCACCGGTAACTCGGCTAACCTGTCTACCGCATTTCCAGAACAAGGTAAGTATGCTTTCATTCGGTGTCCGCATGGACCCAGCCTATAGCGTCCGTCAATATTCCTTCAATGGGGACAACTTCCATTCGAAAAAAATATCCCTGACTTCCTGGCTTGCTATTATGGAAAATAGACATACGCGTGTGGTAACCATAAGCTGCACACGTCTGAAAGTCGGCTATGTGCGTAAATACAAAACTTTTCAGAGAGACGGCGTAATTAAAGAGTCGTTTCAAATTATTTTGTTCCGCGTCGTCCGCGCGCTCATGCGTGCAAAAAGCGTGTTTTCACGATGACGCTGTGTGTGTTTAGAGCCAACTGTGGCTTCACAGCCAGGCTGTGAGAAAGGGATCCCAGGATGCCTAAATCTTAAAACCTCGTAGGCGTGAATGGAATTATCATGTAAAGGCAGCAAACAAATGCTGAAAGTTTTTGCGGCAGCGTTTCACTACCTAGCCGGAATAGAATGAACTGGCTTGAGTGCTTCCTGTATGACATCGTGGCAATGCCCCAACATTCTGGCAGCCAGAGAGGTCTATATAGGTGTGCGCTGTAGAGCAAGGCTGATATCACGTACGTGGAGACGCTTAGTGATTAGACGATTAGTGAACTAGAATTAACGCAGCATTTTATTTCTCATTCGAAGAGATATGATAATGTTGCGACACTGAAGGCTGTCGACCTCAATTGTGAACACGGTTAGTAGATCTTAATCGACGATGTGATTCGAAATATTGAACATTTATAAAAAAAATATGCATTTCAAAGTTGTTTGAGTTGTCTTTCCGGCGTCACGTATATATAAACTGGCGTAACTTGCACGGTGTTTTACGATGTAGAAGGCGCGTTAACATGGTTATGGTGATCACTAACGCGTACAGCGGCACCATTTTATAAACATGCAATGTGGGAGAGCAAAATCATCGAGTTGTCAATTGCGCGTCCTTGCTGCTCGATATTTCAAACTGCGTTTCCGATTAATAAATTTTAAAAGCATTAACACTTGGATACCAGCCTTTTATTTCGAAACACCTTATTTCGCCTTAATATAATAATCTGAATGCTGCTTAGTTCACTTCGGTTAAGTAATCGTCTCATCATTATGCTCTATCCGCCTTCCTGTACTGTATCCGCAGTACAGAATACAACACGTTAATAAGGGAATAATTACTCATTGACACCCACCCAAACGCAGCCATACGGCTTCAAAGGAAAGCTATACAGCTTTCTCAGAAACTTCATAGTTAAAGAAAAATTTGTCCTGATCCGGGGATCAGGACGAATTTTACACTTTAACAGTTTGGCAATCTGAAATTGTTTCATTGCACCGAACTGCTGTGCAAAGCAAGGGATGAATAACATAGACGTGACCTCCTTGAAAGGAAAAGTATGGTGGCAAGAATATTCATATGAAAACAAAAATACAGTAGCTCTTGACATTTTGGTAAATAAGGTGGATGAATCTTGGTACAGAACAGCAGCCTCCACTGGGGGTTACAACGTTAGCGCTCAAGCGATATTGGCCTAGAATTGCTCTTGTCGACATTTACTCCCCCTGTCTCCCGCTGTCAAAGAAAACAATGTACTCCTGGCGCACAAGGACACTGCTGAGTCATTATACAACATGTGTGTGCGTGCTACCATTGCTCTTGCAGCCGTCAGGATAGCTTTAATGTCACGCAATTTCATAAAATCATAAAAATCAGTCTTCACTTCCTGTTCCCGATCTATCAGGATGACAAATCATTGCTCGTGACAGGTTCCAAAAAGAGTTAATCAGAGATTTAGGCAGACATTTTTTTTTATTAATTTTAGACTACTAACTGCGGTTGTTTGTATTCTATAGGGGGCCGAGATTGAACCGAGCTGGGGGAGCGTCTCAGGCTCAAACTCCCACTTCACTGCTAAATATAGGTTTCACAACCATTGTAACAGGTTTAACGTTGAGATAAGTTCGCGACACAGGCCAGCCTCGACGATTGTCTTTGTCTGCGAGGCAGGTAATACCTAATCAAAAATTAAAAAAAACTCTCAGCTGAGTTCACAGCTCAACTCAATCTTATTGTATATAATGCCCCTCCTTCTTTTTCGCGCCACGTCAATACGTGGGCATCAATTTTTGCACGAGTAAGATGAACTTTTGGCGAGGAAAGCACGTTTCTTGGTTTGCTCCAATTCGTCCCATGCCACAGGCGAAAGGTTGCATACGATATAAATGAATTTGTATATGACCGGATTCATACAACCTCATGCATATGACCACTTCATACAAGCCAACATTTATGCTTAAAGGGACATTGAAGAGAAATGAAGTTTGTCTTTATCGATGGCTGCGGCATTCCAAACGACAAAGCGACTACTCTGAATGAAAATGATATATTTACAGGCTAGAAAAAAAAAAACTGGAACAAAAATGTAGGCATCGACATCTTTGGTTTATTACGCAAACAAAACAAAAAGGGCGCGTGGGCCTCGAATATTTCGCTCATACGCCAGAGGCATACGCTACTGAGAAAAGGCACATGCTTGCTGAGAAAAGTTATTCGGTGGAATTGTCCCTTTAAGGTAAACTGAAGAACTTGATTTAATTGCTCAGGGCCACAGAGTGATATGAAGACCCCCAAATCATTTCTGCGCCTTCACCCACTCCCCTAAATATTAGTCATAAGTACTTTCACTGGGCTGTGCAAATAAATTTCACAACTATCCAAATATTGACCTTTTTTCTTTTTTCATATTCATACTCATGTCGTCTTTAGACGCCAATGAAGACAATAAGGTAAAGATGCACCAGCGTCCAGGTTAAGGTTCGCTTTCTGCCAGGCAATAACTTAGACACTTCTGTGGCAGGCAATAGACGGGTGAATGCGGAGAACACTTGTCGCCGCGCGAGGTACAAGAGCAGGCCGCAAGCGACAGTCTCTATTGGGGCAAGCTCGTTAGGGCGTCGCACAGGTACCTCCGTTGCGTGCCGCCTCGCTTATCAGGCGCCAGTTGAGTGCTGCAGCAGCGCTCTTTCTGCATCAGCTGGCGGGAATGCGCCCCTGGCGAGGTGTCACGGGCCTGGGGGCCAATAAGACGGGAGCGCGCGAAATGAACAGCAGCAGAGGCAGAAGAGGCTGGGGCGCAATCATATCGGAAGCGGGCGACGCGCCTGAGTTATGAGTGTGGATGCCTGGCGGCGCAATCCTTGAAAGGCTGCCAAGGTGCCTGGGCGCAGCGTCGTCGGCGCGCCAGAAGGTGTTTCCAAATTATGGAAACTTTACCTCCTCCCATTGGTCCCGGTTATCCCGTGCAATTCCACCGTTGCCATGGCGACGGTCATATTGAACGCGTTGCTAAGTGCATTCCGTCCCGGCATGCCCCGGCAGCACGCGGAGGGTCGCGCCTCCCATCGTCTTCGCGCCTCGGCACCTTCTCACTCCCGGTAATTGCCCGTTCCACCGACGCCGCCGCCGGCGTCTTCATCAACATATGCAAATTCGCTCGCCCCCGCGCGAATACATTAGTTATTAGGGCATTGCGCAAGCGCGCTCTCGCCGGAACTCCTTCGCTCCAGTCTTGAAAACTGCTTTTCTTGTTTGCTGCCGGGTCCAGGAGAATTTTAATATCGATTTTGACGTCGGCCGCCTCTGACGTTGACAAAACGCCTGGAGAAAATTTGCATCTCGCACGTGATGTAGGCAGACGCGCGAAAGGCGGCTCGGCTTGATCGCTACTTGCAGGAGCGCTCCTATATTGGCTTCCAGGCTAGGTGCGAAGGTGGTCCTTAATCTAATCTGCATTTCATTATTTCATCTTGCGCGGATAGCCAAACAAAAGGCTAAAGAAGCCGGCTCCTCCTCCTGCGAGCAACCCGCCCAGACACTTGGCGGGACCCTGCGCCGTCCTGGCTTGATTGCTTCCGTGAAGGAGAATGGCCACCCTTTAAAGCACAAACACGTTTTTCCATCGCCGCAAGAAGCACTCGAATAGTTTTTCTCTCGCCTCCCCCCGTTCTCCAAAGCAGGGAAGCACGCATGCGCGTCATGCTTCGCTCCAGTGCACTGGCCTGTCGTCAGCTTCTCATTTTTTGTCGCCGCCATTTTGCCGGGGTCTATTCTTCTAACGACAGACCAATGGTATATACGTCGGGCCATTACAGGAAACAAATCGATATGGGCAGTCGAGCGCGCAGATAAAGGAACATCAACTTCTTCTGCGCTGCGTCTGACAAACCGCCGCACTAAAGCTATTCCTTCTTCGCTGCTGCGGGTAGGGCCGCAGAGCAAGCGGGCAAGGGGAACGAAGGCTTGAGAAGAAAGGGCCCGCAGCTTACATCGGGCTCATAATCCCTCTTTAAAATGCTTCGACTATCCGTAAACCCAATTCGCTACTGTCTCTCGTCGCTCTTGCTGAGGGAAAGCTGGACGCTTTTCTCTTATCGCTAAGTGTTTATTTCGAAGCCGTGCCTTGCACCGGCGTGAGACGGCAGTACCCCCGCCGGGAGATGGACACGAAGGCAGGGAGCGCGCGCGATGGGTCCCCGATAGAGAGCAGGGCAGAGTTAAACTCGTGAAGGATGGATCTAAGTAGGAGAGCGAGGGAACGCCGACGGCGCGCGCAGGGGAACGGCGTCCCTGTATCCGCTCAGTCAGCTAACACATCTCCGAATCTCCCTTGTACGGCACGGTTCACTGCGCCGGTGGACGGACGGAGATAGCCCGGGCACGGCCGCTCCCTCGCGCGCTCCTTTTGAGGAGAAGAATAGAGAGCTGGCAGCGCTTTGCCGCAGCGCGCTTATGCCCGGCCGCTTCCTTTTGTTTTGTGCGCCTAGGGCGATGCCGCATTACGCCGCCGCCGCTTCCGCTCGTCTTCCTCCTGAAGAGGCTCGCCTAGATATGTATTTCATCCCGGTAGCCGTTCCAAAAGAAACCCGCCCAAGAGGTGGAAATAAAACGAAAGTATAGCCTTTCCTCGCTGCCCCTGCGTGCTCCTGCTTCCTCACTGCTTCTCTCTGGGCATTTTCTGCTTCAAGATTGAGGCACCGGAAATTTTTGGGCTGAAGCTCTCGGTTGAAGTTTCATCCTGTCCGTGCTGGTTGTCTTTTTGGCTCGTACGAGGTAGCTTGAGTGGCCATTATTCTCCCATCTTGATAAAATCTGCGCTGTGGACTATGTCTCTTTTCACCCGCTAACTCTTTCCCTTGTTTTAATAAGCTCACTACACGTGCGTTCACCTGTCGCATAGCCATTTCCAGTAAAAGAACGAAACAAAATAGTGAAAAGACATCGTCAACGCAAGAAATTCTTTAGCGATTCGGAAGTTACAACAAGTACTCGCCCCTTACATGGTCATTTCCTCGCATATGGATTAACATGAAAATAGATTCTCCTGAATGACTGGCCATTAGGCCGATACAGAAAGCGGAAGATATACTACGGAAAGAAAAAATAAAATTTGGAGGAACTAGAGTTCCGCTTTAGGCGATGATGCGGCAGCGTTAGTGGCTCCGGTGAGCGGCTCCTCTTGTGAATACTCGTTCGCGTACAATCACAACTCGCGGACATGCACTTTGTCCCGCACTTAATCGTTACTTCCTTAATTATTGCTTCTCTAATCTCACACACATTCATTAGAATGCAGTCATAAGCTACAAGTCTGTGTGACAGACCTCCCAACAGACATAAAGCATCGCTCTAACCAAACTGTACGAGCGTGCCTAGATACATATCCAATGGGTAGCGTGCCTGAGAGTCTAGTGGTGAAGGGTTCGACCCCTGACTCACCATAAATTTCCTTTCAGTTCATTAACTTGCCTGTCCGAATGACGTTTGAGTCATGTTGAGACCTTCTACAGTAGCACCCCGCTATAATGAACGCCGCTTCAAGGAAATATTTCCATTTCCCCGTCAGCTCGCCATTGAAAGTAATGGAGCAAATTTCTCCGATACAACGAACCATGTTTGGTCGCATTTCCGCTTCAGCGAACTTTTCTCTACGTGAAGCTGGTTTTGAAATGTATTGGACAATAAAATATGCATACCGCCATCCATGTGCACTTCCGCGGGTATACGCTGCTTTATTCACTAAAAAATTGGCAGTGGCTTAGCTCTGGTTAAGCCTGGTAAATTGCGTTAGCAATGGCCGCATGGCTACGCTTGTGTGTTCGCTTGTGGCGTAGCTTGTGTGGTTCGATAGTTTGGCTATAGAGTAACACATGACACACAATGGTTACGGCTGTTCTTCCGGCGATTCTTCAGCGTGCTGTCTTCGCTTGGTGGCATTGCGGCGTTCCTGCGCAGTCATGTGTTCATCAGTAGCCGACGAGGTGGAAACACTCGGAGAGCTAGAACGTAGTCGCCGAGCTTCATCTTGTGCACGACGTTTAGCACGATGTTCTTCACGTTCTTCCACTGTCTCTTGTGCACGTTGTCGCTTCCTTGCCGCAGCTTGTCGTCGACACCTCTTTTTAGCAGCCTGCATAGCAAAACAGTCACGGCAAGGCCGAAGCAAAGGCGAACCATCTGTTCTAGGGAGCCTACATGTTGCGCCGCGGCGCCCAGCTTAGGGCGGTGCCATCCTTTGAAGGGGCACTTGCCGCCACCCGCTAAAGGCCAGTGTTGCCAGATGAGCTAGCGGCGCCATTTTGGTCCCCAACTGAACTGGCGCGGCCGGGCGCTCCGCATGAAGGAGAGCGATGGCGCTCGTACATTGCGGCGGTCTGATTTTTTCTTCGCTGCTATCTGCATGAAATATTTGCGCACTGCGGTAAATATTAAATTATGCATTTTATACAGCTCATGCGGTGGAAAAGCCGTCAGCATAGTAGAAATAGTAGTAGTAGTAGTGATTGTAGTCTGAACCACATGCTGGAAAGAATAGGGGGCCGCGTAAAAAATCGTATCATGGTAATTTGTGGTTCTAATGATTGAGGTATGATAGGCGATGACGAGTTAATAAATTGCAATTAACTAATTATTTAAAAAATTAATAAATGAAAAATGCGGTTCAAAGGTGCCAATAAGCTCAGAATGTAAAGCCAATGCATGATGATGCTAAATAACGAAATTTATAGCAAGTAATTAATTAATTATTGAATTACCAAAAAACGAGACACCGAAAAAGGGGTTTCAAAGGTGTGAAATTGCTCATAATGAAAACCAATGCTTGATGAGGCTAATTAAGAAAGTTTAGACTTTGTAATTGAAACATAATTGAACTAATTGGAAATATAAAATACTTGGAAAAGGGGGTTCAAACGAGTGCAAGTGCTCCGGAAGAAAATCCAATGCTTGGTGAGGCTAATATAAGAAAAATTAATTAAATATTTAACTTATTAATTTTATTTTCATTGAGGATTGAAATATTCTCAAAATTAAGGTTAGTAAATGGGGTTTAAAAGGTGTCAAAACGCACAGAATAAAAATCGGATGCTCGTTGATGCTGATTAATAAATGTATAGTGTGTAACTGATCAATTAATTGAATTACTATGAAAAATAAAAACTTGGAAAAAGGAGGTTCAAAGGAGTCAAATTGCTGAGAATGGAGAGCTAATGTTTGCTGATGCTAAGTATCAATGTAGAAAAGATAAAAACGAAAAATGCACACAATTTTAATTAGTTCAATTCACTGTTTGGGCGGTTATAGACAAAGGCCGCCAATGAGCATACTGCAATCATATTTGATATCAGCTATCCTGTGATATATGACTTGACATAGCCTAAACTTCAAGTGTTAATCACAATTATCTAATTAACGATAATTAACTAATATTAACTAAATCTCACCATAACTAGTTAACAATTCTTAACTAAACTGGCAATTAGTGCAGTGCAAACATGCTCTGCATAAGCTATCCAATGATATATGACTTGATGCTGTAATCTGAAGTTAAATATTTAATCACAGTTCATTGAGTAACGGTAATTAACAAATACCGGCAATTAGTGTATTGCAAGCGTGGTGGATATAAGCTATCCTGTGATATATGACTTGACGTAGCCTAAATTTCAAGCGTTAATCAAAATTATCTAATTAACGGTGATTAACAAACAATAACTAAACTAATGTTCAAATGTTAATAAGTTCTTAACTAAACCGGCAATTAGTGTAGTGCAAGCGTGCTTTGTATAAGCTATCCAATGATATATGGCTCGATTCTATAGTCTGAAGTTAAACGTTTCATCATAGTTAATTAAATAATGGCTATTAACAAAATACCGGCAATTAGTGTACTGAAATCGTGCTAGATAGAAGCTATCCTGTGATATATGACTTGGCACTGTAGCCTGAAGTTCAAGTGGTAATCACAATTATCTAATTAACAATGATTAACTAAAGTTAACAAAGTTCAAATTTTAATCACAAATAACTAGTTAACAGTTCTTAACTAAACCGGGAATTAGTGTAGTGCAAACGTGCTCTGTATAAACTATTCAATGATATATGACTTGATGCTGTAATCTGAAGCTAAATATTTATTCCCAGTTAATTGAATAACGGTAATTAACAAAATTAAATAACGGTAATTACTGCAAATAATGATTGATGACCTAGACAGAAAAAGTAGAAAGGTAGGCTTGAAAATCAATATGCAGAAGACTAAGGTAATGTTCAACAGCCTCGGGAAGGAACAGCAGTTTACATTAGGTAGCGAAATACTGGAAATAGTAGGCGAATATGTCTACTTAGGACAGATAGTAACCGCAGATCCGGACCATGAAAAGGAAATATCAAGAAGAATAAGATTGGGATGGAGCGCATTTGGCAAGCACTCGCAGATTATGACTAGCAGCTTACCGGTATCGCTCAAGAGGAAAGTATACAACAGTTGCATCTTGCCTGTACTCACCTATGGGGCTGAAACGTGGAGGCTAACCAAGAGAGTTCTACTTAAGTTGAGGACAACCCAGAGGGCTATGGAACGAAAAATGGTAGGGATAACATTAAGAGATAGAAAGCGTGCAGAGTGGGTCAGAGAAATAACTCAAGTTACCGACATTCTAGTGGAAATTAAGAAGAAGAAATGGACATGGGCAGGACATGTAGTGCGAAGAGAGGATAACCGATGGTCGCTTAGGGTAACAAACTGGTTTCCAAGGGAAGGAAAGCGTAGCAGGGGGAGGCAGAAAGTTAGGTGGGTGGATGAGATTAAGAAGTTCGCAGGGGTCAAGTGGATGCAGCTAGCACAGAACCGGGTTAAGTGGAGAAATATGGGAGAGGCCTTCGCCCTGCAGTGGGTATAATCAGGCTGATGATGATGATGATGATGAATTAACAAAGACCGGCAATTAGTGTATTGCGATCGTAATGGATATAAGCTATCTTCTGATATATGACTTGGTGTTGTAGCCTAAAGTTCAAGTCATAATCACAATTATCTAATTAACGGTGATTAACTAAAATTAACTAACGGAAAGTTCAAGTCTTGATAACAATTAACTAGTTAAGAGTTTTTAACAAAACCGGCAATTAGTGTAGTGCAAACATGCTCTGTATAAGCTATCCAATGATATATGACTTCAGAAGTCATATTCAGTCAGAAGTTCACTTTTTAATCACAAATTATTAACGAATGGGAAGTAATTAACAATTGCAAATAGTCAAGCACAATTATAGTCGACGCAAGGTATCCAACAATATATTACTTGATATTGCAGCACGAAGTTCATTTTTATTCACAATTAACTAATTATGTACCTACAATAATGTTATTGCTATTATACTCGACATAAGCTTTCAATTTATATAGCAGTCGTGGTATTGTAGTTAAAATAAAACACAACTACACAGTGGCTGTGGACACTTTATCTATACATTAGGTACAGAAGCTCATCAACCAAGTAATGATACACATTGAAACAATGCGTCGGCTAACGACATTTTTGACTAAGGAATGTCATTTTGGTTTATTTATCAAGCTGTGATCCCCAGAAAAATTATGTAATGTTCCTTATCAGTTAATTACGCCAATGTTTCCTCTTAGCTCACCCTGGTTCTACATATACAAAGCATGCCACTCCTAAGCTGGGGACCAAAATGGCGGCCCGCCAAGCTTGACGGCCGTTTTTGGCCAAAATCAGCAACTCTGGCAAGATTTTTTTATTTGATTGAAAAACGTGCGCCGCGGCGAAACATGTAGGCTCCCTAATCTGTTCACGGCCGATCTCGAGGGAGAGCGCTCCCTCGAGACCGGCCGTGATCTGTTCAGCGCGGCAGTGGCGCCGCTGCAGCGCGCGGGGCTTTAGCGCGGCGCGCCGACGGTGCCGCCGTCTGGCGGAGCTCGGTTGAAGCGTTTGCCTGGCTCGGCTGTTCAAGATCAAGCGTGGCGTGGCGTCCGCCGGGGATACGCGACGGCTCGAAACCTGGCGCAGTATTGCTATCGCAATAAAACTTTCCCTGGAATTGATACTTGCTCTTACTGACCCACCAATTCACGCACACATAAAGGCTACCATTGCTTGGTGCTGATTATAACTGGGCTGTCTGCCTTGGGACAAGGCGCAGGCGTGAGCTCCCGTTTTTCTTAGCCATAGCCGCAATAAATCCGCGTCCTAAATCACTGGATAGCGTCAAAGAGCGCAGAATGTTTGCCCTAGTCATTCGAAGCGATAGCTTATACACAATGCATAACCTGTGAGTCAGCCGAGCTTCCCTGTGTTCAACGCTTCCTTGGGTGTTTGAACCTTAAGCGGCGTACTCGAAAGTTGTCAGGGCGCATGCGAAGCTGAAGCACGCGTTATGTCACAAGCTGATGCGCCATATAGCTCTGTGCGTGCATATTGAGATGACAAAACATTGAACATTCAGAAATTAAAATATTCTGAGGTACGGTCCCAAATTTGATTAAAATCATACATGCGGAATATTGTCACGTAGGGGTGACAAGGTCGACGACACAAATGAAGGGTCGATGATTGCACTGAAGAAACTCTTTATTGGGCTGACTTGCGCCCGCAAAAGAACTAAGCAACTCGGCGGTGACGATAGCAACAAACGTGCTCGTCGGTCGTTGAACAAAGAATGCCCGTCACACTCGTCAACGCTCAATTTAAAGGCTGCACATAACAATCTAGATAACGTCGCACACAGCTACCAGCACGGGCTGGAACATTGTGGAAAGACATCCGAGTGGCCGGAACCTTCGAGACAGATCTCGGTGCATCTTGCGCTACAACAAAACTGATAAAGGTGTGACTCGCGACATCGAGCATTAACAAACAAAGATTACGGAACTGATACGCGGTCCAGAATCAGAGTGATAAGCCTGTATGCCGGCGGCTGTTAAAAAACAACAAATACTGTTTTGAAGGTTTCGCGGCATTACTCCCCCCTTTAAAAAAAAATCGCCTCGATTTTCCAAAACAAAGAAACTTAAACATAAACACTGCAAAGTTTAAACACCACAGATTCTTTAACGCGCGTAATATGGCTTCAGTCGTACAACATGTACAGTCGAGCGCGATTTGAAGGTTATCGCGCGATCGTCGACCAGCCTAGCACTTCAGGCACCTGGCGGCCGGTTTTGGAACATGATTTCCCACTATTCTCTCCCTCGTTCGCTGTTCCATACAACAACCATCACCCCCGCGACAAATTCACCACCCTTTCTCTCTATTCTAAACTTCACATTTGTTGATATAAAGTGTCCATTTTCAGATAATACCGAAGAATACGTCGTGCGCGCTACGATCACTGCCTGTTTGCAGAAGCAATAAAAAAAAGGAAACTGATAGCCCAGCAGGGAGTGACCGCTGCTGAAGGAACAGCAAAAAGAGTGAGGGAAGCTGGCTTGATGCCTCCCTCGCCTTGGCAGAGAATTCTGGGCCATGGCGCTGTTCAAGTTTTCGGTCGACGCTCGCGCGATAACCTTCAAATCGCGCTCGACTGTACAATTTCTGGGCTTGCGCGTCGCCGTTGTGATGCTGACGTTCCGTCGGGAATGACTTCATAGTCCAGTGGTCCGACGCGGCGAAGGATTTTGTATGGCCCAAAGTATCGACGCAACAACTTTTCACTTAGTCCGCGACGGCGAATTGGTGTCCAAACCCACACTTGGTACTCTGCGTGGAGTCGTCGTAAGTTGTATCGTCGGCTGTCGGTGCACTGTTGGTCTTTAATACGCAGCCGTGCGAGTTGTCGGGCTTCCTCTGCACGCTGCAGGTAGGCGGCGACGTCAAGGTTGTCTTCGCTGGTTACGTGCGGCAGCATTGCGTCGAGCGTCGTCGTGGGCTCCCTGCCGTACACAAGCTTAAACGGGGTCGCTCTGGTCGTCTCCTGGACTGCCGTGTTATACGCGAAGATCACGTACGGCAAGATGGCGTTCCAGGTCTTGTGTTCAGCGTCGACGTACATAGCGATCATGTCTGCGATCGTTTTGTTCAGGCGCTCCGTAAGGCCATTGGTTTGGGGATGGTACGCAGTTGTTCGTCGATGGCTTGTGTGACTGTATTCCAGGATGGCTTGCGTCAACTCTGCCGTAAACGCCGTTCCCCTGTCCGTGATGAGCACTTCTTGGGCGCCGTGTCGCAAGAGAATTTGTTCGACAAAAAATTTGGCGACTTCTGCCGCGGCACCATTTGGTAGTGCTCTTGCTTCGGCGTAACGGGTAAGGTAGTCAGTGGCCACGATGATCCACTTGTTACCTATAGACGAAGATGGAAAGGGGCCGAGGAGATCCATCCCAATTTGTTGAAAGGGCAGGATTGGGGGCGGAATCGGGTTTAGTAGTCCTGCTGGTCTGATCGGCGGCGTCTTGCGTCGTTGGCACTCACGACACGTCTTCACGTAGTGGGCAATTTCGGTAGGCAGCCGCGGCCAGTAATACTTCTGGATTCGACGCAACGTGCGCGCAAATCCGAGGTGACCTGCTGTGGGCTCATCGTGCAACGCCTGTCCAATTTCTTGCCGAAGGGTTTTAGGCACTACGAGAAGCTGCGCGGTCTTGTTGGGTGCGAAGTTCTTCTTCACGAGGAGGCCATTGCTTAACGTGAAGGATGATAAATGTCGCCTGAACACACCAGGAGGGGAAGCGGTCTTTCCTTCCAAGTAATCGGCTAGCGCTTTCAGCTCAGGGTCTGATCGCTGTTGTTCTGCGAAACTGCTGGCGCTTACCGGTCCCAAAAAGGCGTCGTCGTCATCGTCCTTCGGGGGAGCATCGACGGGAGCGCGGGATAAGCAGTCTGCGTCGGAATGCTTCCGGTCCGACTTGTAGACTACAGTCATGTCAAATTCTTGAAGTCGTAGGCTCCATCTGGCAAGGCGGCCGGAAGGATCTTTCAAATTAGCCAGCCAGCAGAGCGCGTGATGGCCGCTTACCACCTTGAATGGTCGGCCGTATAGGTATGGACGAAACTTAGAAGTGTCCCAGATGATTGCAAGGCACTCCTTCTCGGTCGTCGAGTAATTGACTTCGGCTTTTGTGAGGGACCTGTTAGCGTAGGCGATTACTTTCTCCTGTCCGGCACTCTTCTGCACGAGAACGGTTCCTAGGCCCACACTGCTCGCGTCGATGTGAATTTCGGTCTCTGCGTTTTCATCAAAGTGGCCAAGTACAGGAGGGCATTGCAGGCGGCGCTTAAGTTTGTCGAAGGCTTCTCCTTGCGGCGCTTCCCATTTAAAAGGTACGTCATCCTTTGTAAGCTGCGTCAACGGTTCGGCGATCCGCGAAAAGTTTCTGACAAATCGTCGATAATAAGCGCACAGCCCAAGGAATCGGCGCACAGCTTTCTTGTCAACAGGCGGTGGGAATTGTGCGATTGCAGCTGTTTTCTCTGGGTCTGGGCGAATACCGTCCTTGCTAACGATGTAACCTATCAACCGGAGTTCTTCGTAGGCGAAGTGACACTTCTCTGCTTTTAGCGTTAGTCCCGATGACTTGATGGCTTCCAGCACTGTCTGTAGTCGTTTTAGGTGGTCTTCCAAGTTTGACGAGAAGACAACAACGTCGTCCAAATATACCAAACAAATTTGCCACTTCAAGCCTGCCAGGACTGTGTCCATTACTCGTTGAAATGTGGCTGGTGCGGAGCAGAAGCCAAATGGCATCACCTTGAACTCATAAAGGCCGTCCGGTGTGATGAATGCGGTCTTCTCGTGATCTCTTTCATCGACCTCAATTTGCCAATATCCGCTCTTCAGGTCCATCGATGAGAAGTACCTTGCATTGCAGAGCCGGTCGAGAGTGTCGTCGATGCGGGGAAGCGGGTAGACATCCTTCTTCGTTATGCTATTCAAGCGGCGGTAATCAACACAGAAGCGAAGTGTGCTGTCTTTCTTCTTGACCAAAACGACTGGTGCCGCCCAGGGGCTGTTCGATGGCTGGATTACGTCATCACGCAGCATTTCCTCAACTTGATCGCGAATGGCCTGCCGTTCTCGCAGCGATACAGGATAAGGGCTTTGGCGCAGAGGTCGGTCGTGTTCGTCCGTTATAATGCGGTGCTTGGCCAGTGGTGTTTGTCGTACCTTCGATGAGGACGAGAAGCACTCCCTGTAGTTTCGAAGAAGACCGAATCTGGTTTTTCCTGCTGTGGGTCAATACTGGGTTGATGTCAAATGTGGGCTGACGGAATTGGTCCGGTGCGTCTTGCAGTGGTTGGCCGTGGAGGGTGAATACGTCTTTGAGGTCCGCTAATTCGTCGAGAAAAGCGATGGTCGTGCCCTTGTTGAGATGCCGGTATTCTTCAGTTAAGTTTGTTACCAGCACCTGATCTTGTCCTCTCCGTAATTTCGCGATGCCTCTTGCGATGCCGATACCTCGTTCCAAGAGCAATTGGATATTTCATTTGACGATGCCTTCAGCGGTTGCGATGTCTGTGCTACCTACGCTGACGGCGACGCTTGATCGGGGCGGCACGGTCAATTCTCCGTCGAGGACGTTTAGAGCGACGTGTTGCGTCGAAGTCGTCGTAGCAGGTATGGTTTTGTCTGCAGAGAGCTTGATGAGCTTGGATCGGAGGTCGATGATAGCCCTATTTTCATTTAGGAAGTCCATGCCTCAAATCACGTCGCGGAAACACGGCTGCAAGACCACAAAGCTGGTGGGGTAAGTACGCCCATTTACGGTTATTCTTGCAGTACATCGTCCCGATGGAGTAATCAGGTTGCCACTTCGGTGCGAATCAGCAGGCCATCCCAAGCGGTTGTAACTTTCCTGAGATGGGAGGCTAACGGTCCACTGATGACTGAATAGTCAGCTCCGGTGTCTACAAGGGCAGTGACTCTGCGACCGTCGATATCAACTTCAAGGTCACTTGTTCGCGTGCTCGCATTGCACTTGGGCCTTAGTGTCCGATCTCGGCTCCGTCGTTTCTTCAGGTCATGGCCGGGGCATACCGTTGTTACTTCGCTGGGCGACGGCGTCGGCTTGCACTCTGGTCGTGTTGTCGATGTCGTCGTGTGGAGCGGCAATGAAATAGTTGCGTCGTCGTTAGTGGTCGTCGGCGGCGGAGGATCTTCGTCTTTTCGCCGTTGAGCAACCTCACCTCCAAAGGTTGCTGCCTTTAGTTTCCCCTACGGGAGCTAGGAGACCGTCCTTGCACGTAACCGCGGCCCGGCGACATAAATCGGGCATTGTACGGTGATGGCGAGCGTGACAGACGCCTTGGCGACAAGTGCTTTCCGCTGCGCAGGAAGTCATTGATTTCCTGTGGTCGCTCGCCAGGACGGGGTCGTGGGGCGTCGACAGCGAAACCACGGAGGCCGATCCGCCTGTACGGGCAGTGACGGAGGATGTGTCCTGCCTCACCACAATGGAAACATAATGGCCGGTTGTTTGTTTTCCTCCAGGCGTCGCACTTCCTGGGGCTTGGGGGCTGTGGGTAAGCTTGGCGGGCGGGGGCCAAGGGGTGGTTTTCAGGAACAGGACGATAGTGACGAGGGCTCGGAAAGTAATCACGTCGGGGCGCAGGGCGACGTAATGCACCAGCGTAGTTCATCGCTGTTGCCTCTTGAGCTGGAACAGTCGCAGCCGTCGCTTGAGGAACGCCCAGCGCCTGCTGGACTTCTTCACGGACGACGTCCGCGAGCGTCGCCACTGGCGGTTGTTGCGATGATGGCATCAGCCGGCGGAGCTCCTCTCGCACGATCTCCCGAATGAGGTCTCGAAGGTTCTCTCCGCTTGCAGATGCGCTGGGGTAGTGGGTTGAGCAGTCCGGCTGAAGTGGTCGCTCGTAGTGGCGGCCAACGTCTTCTCGATAGTAGACGCCTCCGTTTCAAATTCCGCCACAGTTCTTGGCGGATTTCGCACAAGACCCGCAAAGAGCGACTCTTTAACGCCTCGCAATAAAAGTTTGACTCGCTCACCTTCGGTCATATTAGGGTCGGCGCGGCGAAAGAGACGCTTCATCTCCTCAACGTACGCCAGGACAGGCTCATTAGGGAGTTGAAGTCTTGACTGAAGGAGGGCCTGGGCGCTTTCCTTTCGAACGACGCTTGAAAAGGCAGTCAGAAACGCTTCCTTGAAAGTCTCCCAATCCTTCATAGTTGCCTCATGATTTTCGAACCAAACTCGGGCATGTCCTTGAAGAACAAAGTAGACTTGCCTAAGTTTCGCGGCGTCGTTCCAGCCGTTGAATTCTGCCACACGATCGAAAAGGTCCATCCAGTCTCCCGCATCTTCATCCGGTCGTCCATGGAAGTAGGGGGGCTCACGGGCTGAACGAAAACAACCGGTGCTGTAGGCTGGGCCATTGTCAGCGTCGATGCCTTCCGAGATCGAATGGGGTCAGGCAGCAGACCGTGTTCTGGTTGTAGGCCTTGAAGTCGGCGGCTGGCTCGGTGACCTGTAGGCTGGTCTTCCAGGGCGACAGGAACACGGCTTGGGTCTTCGCTTGAAAGATCAAAGGCAGCACCTCCACCAGATATCACGTAGGGGTGACAAGGTCGACGACACAAATTTCATTAAGCTGACTTGCGCCCGCAAAAGAACTCAGCAACTCGACGGCGGCGATAGCAACAAACGTGCTCGTCGGTCGTCGAACAAAGAATGCCCGTCACAATATCGATGATACCTCTTAACAGCCAGCCATATGCATCACGCTTGAGGGGAGGGGAGGGGGGCCATTGTTTAATGGCAGTGGCAATTTCAACCCTTCATATCTAAAGAAAAACAACAGTGGTGCACTTCAAGTCAGCTTACATGTAGAAATGCGAAAGCGAGTTCAGTGTCTAGTTTCTTTATCAGTTATCGATATCGTTGCTCAGTACCGTTGCTCAGTTGCCGTTTCTATTGGTCAAATTCAGAAAAATTCAAATTTGAGAGGGTAAATGACCACATCTTGAGGGTAGCCCAACTACATTTGCAAGTTTCCATTGATTTGGTCATACTCAAACTAGGTTAGACACCAATTTCGATGAAATTGTTGCCCAAATCTCGGACTGAAATGCATCGCCGCATGATTACCCATAGCTTGTTCCCGATGAGTGACCAAATCATTAGTCGACACTGTCTCTAATACGGTATGAAGCTGACTTTGCGCATTGTTTATTTTCTACTGAAACTTGTTGACGCGTGATTATATCCATTTGGTCTTGTATAAATATGTATTGTTCATTCTTGTAGTGTGTGTTTTGTCTATACCAATGCTGTTTAAAGTCGCAGTTTTTTTAATTTATTTTTGTAATGTGCCTCTCCTGCTTGTACCATGGCCGGTCCGCAGTATGTGATAAATAAAGAAACCTTGGAGAGCACTGCAAAGATCTGGGTTAGAGAAATGCAGAAGTATGTGTGTTGGCTGCTCTTTAGCAGATCCTAAAGTGTCGTGACTCAACATTTTTGAGAGTCATGACTAGACACTAGTCATAGTCATCACTTTGATTGATTTACAATTCATGGACTCCAAGACATGCACATTGATTCTCCGATCTGACCGACTCATCATAAGTGACCATGACTCATGATTGAATTATAATTGCTGTCATGACATGACTAGGCATGACATTTATATACCACTTGTCATTACATTCACATTATTGATTACCAGTCTCATCTTAACGTGACATATCGCACGTTACGTTTTGCTTGCATGTTTTGCTTCCACTTTTTACTTCCACGTTTTGCGGACACGTTTTCGCAAACATAGCCAAGTAGGCATTCTCGCCTTAATAAAGTCAAATTTCGGGACTTCAGGGAGCCCAAATTTTGGAAGTGGTCCACCTAGATGTGGAAGTTACCACTAAATAGGCCATGCACAATTTAGGTTAGACAACAATTTTGGTCCAATTCTGACGGGTCCAGGACCAAATTTTTGGCGTTGCCCACCCAGATTTAGAGGTCTCCATTGAGTTGACCATGCTCTAATTAGATTGGATATCATATTTGATATTATAGTAATTACCCATGCAGTGAATTATTGGCAGTTCGTGCGGACAAGCTGGGAAGACGGGCTCTGTGCACACACTGCCGACGCGGTCTGCCTATACGTGCACTGCTGACGCTACACATGAACCAAGAAACGCTTACGCAATAAAACCACAATGAGACTGCACAAGTTATAATATTGCAAACCATTTCAGTGGGTGGCGTGGTGGGTGTAGAAAGACAGAGACAGCGCTCCAAACGGTCGCACGTTTGATGTTTTCAGCCGAAATGGATAAATCGCCCTAGGCCTAGGTACTGTGGCGGCGTCTGCCGCAGTAATACCGTACCGTTCTTCCCCGTCTGCCTGCTAGTAAGTTTGTCTTTACACCATTTTAGTAGGAAAGCTCTACAAGCATGTACAACCCAGATTTTCGCCTGCGTCCGAAAATAATGACCTTGAAACTATACTAAGGTCAAACTAAGCTCACTTCCAAAACTAGCCATGTATCCTGTATGACTATGTTATCTGACATTGATCCTTGACCATGACATTCAACCTTGACCTTCATGTGACCAATGTAACTTGTAGCTGTCGAAATGACGTCCCATTGACGTACCGCGGAGGCTGATCACATGATACGATGCATGTAGATTGCTCGGGTGTATGCGGGATGCATCAAGACCATCGTACAGAAATGAGTGTCGGAAGCGCCACACCTCTTTCGATCACCTGGCGGATGTTGCTCATCGCCAAGCAGCTCTCGCTAGGGAAAGAGAATGCGACCAGGTTATATCAGAAAAGCTGCTGAAACACCTCAGCTGCAAGAAGCCAGATTGGAGGCTAAAGGCGAGGCTTACCATTCGTGGAAGCACACCAAGATCGAAGCGGCTTTGAAAAACGAAGTATAACAGAGCTTTCGCCTATCATAATCGGGCTTTGGTTAAAACTCTGCCACTTTTTCTGCACCGTGGCCAGGACAATACAGATGCAGTACGTGGCGTAATTGACCTAGGTGATAGTTCAATCGTACAGTTCCAAATGTCCGACTTGTGGATGGTGACATGCAAGACAGTATCATACAAATCTAAGCTTGTGAGCGCCAGAGAGTTATATTTGTGAAAAACTGTCGTTGCCTTGTCATAAACCTGGAACCGAATACTGTCAAGCTTGAGTTTCTGTTGCTCCCAGATCCTCTCTAAAATTTGCTACGTCCGTGGCGCCCTTCGATCTTGCGGAAATTGGATCCATCACAGTGGAGCACCGGAGTGTTTCAAAGATCGAGGGGCGCGGACTTTGAATAGAAACGTCGATTTCACGGTTGCTGATGGCGTCACTATCAACGACAAGCTACATCTATTGACAGTCTGTAGCCTACAGTGTTTGCTGTAATTCCAAGAAGACCATCGTTGCCACAAGGTTGGGCATATGCGCCGTAACTGTTGTACTCCACTGTCTGACCACTGTCATCGGAAGAGGATGCAGTATCGTAAGCTGACAGGCTACGTGGTGACAGCAATGTTATAGACGACACTTTGCAGGTGCATTTCATGGTTGCACTCGAGGTGTTAGATGCCTTTGGTGGCATGTCGTTCATTCCGCCCAATGAGTCTAAGTAGTGGCCCATCGGCATGCTAGGGAATATCAGTCTCTGCACCCGTTTCAAAAGTGCAGAGTGAGACTACATAGCCTTCACACACCGATGAGCTGTCGGTAGGTGTCAAAAGTCACAGTCTTGTGAAACAGATGCCAGTAATGCAAAGCTGCAGTGAAGACAGCCATTGCGCGTGTGTCTGAGCTGCGCGTGGGTCGGAGGAAGAATAGTGTGCTGCTGTAGTTGCTGCGCCAGGTGCCTCCACTGGTGCCATTCCTGGTGTATCTGATGTGCCATACAGACAACAACCATCATGAGAGGTCACTGCCTGACGACAATCATGATGTGGATATGCCGATGGCGTGCCACCGAGCTCTGCCTCATCTCAAGAGGATGACATCCCCACCAAGCACAAGTCCCGCCAAAGGGAGCCAAACAGCGAGAAATTTCTACATTTTAGATCGAGGAGAAAGGTAGTCAGATATAGGGACGTATCGACTTCAATAATGGCGTGGATGCTTGGCTTGAATGCATGTTGGTCACAGTGGCGATTTTCCAGCAGTTTACCAACACTCAACGCGTGTGGTCTCCAGTTAAGGCAGAAACAGGTACTGTTGCGCCGATTGTTTCAGGTTAATCGGCTAGACTATGTTGCAGTTCAGGAGAATAAGAAAGTGAATTGTACATAGATGTAGCCCTCCAGCCCTTCTTAACAGAGTACAATATCTGTGTGTCGCACGGGTGAGTCTTTCGGTGGTCTACTTTCTGTTCGTTAAGAAGACTTCCTGTTTCTAACTTGATGCAAAAAGGCGAATTATATGTTGTGACTTTTGGCTGTATGGCCAATCGCGGGGGTTCATCCAGGTGTATAAATCTAATAATCGCGTTAAGCGAGCAGTTCTCTTTCGTGATGTTGCAACTGGAATCGGTGTGTGGTATTCATGGGTGACTTAAACTTTAAGGTAACTCTTAGTACCACTCAGAAACTACCCAAAACGTTGATAATAGTCTAGGTATTTCATCTGGTATCCCTTAAAATTAAGGCTTAAATGGCACCGGATTGACATCCACCTCCAGATATATCAGAAGCGTCTGACGTTCACATCTTGAACGGATTTACATATCTGCTATCTCCTAAAATGGCGCATTTCTTGCACTGCTAAGCCTCTTTCTTTCTCCGAGCATTCTACGGTCGCTGCGCAGAGCGGACAAAACCGGTCCAAACTGCAGCCGCAATGGGCACTGGGTAAACCTAACGTTTCGCTGGCAATTGCGAGGAGACCTTCAAGCAGCCAATGAAGACAGCTTTGGAGGCTTGCTTCACAATGAATATCCCATAATTGGCACCTTGGGAACTGTTTAAACAAAGCATTCGTTGCATAGCTGTTGAGATAAGCTCCATAAAGTTTTACCTTAAACACGGCGAGGAAAAGCAGTTCTTCAAAGTTTTTATAACTTGCACTAGCTTGAATACGAGACCCCAAGTGTGTATCCAAAGGAAATCGCTGCTGTGAAGTGCTTGTTAAAACGTTTGATACAGGGCGATATCGGACAGCCCATGTGCGATCCATCAGAACATGAGCTTTAAACTCTCGGGAGCCACAAGACAAGCCTTGCTTGATGGGCGTAGTCACGTGGCTGCTCAGCGAGTCTCTGGGCTCTATGGCATGATGTCCTTGTTACAAGTACAGATGGAATAGTTAGCTAGTTTATAAGCCACTGCATCTCACTTTTTGAGGCCAAGTCAAGCACTGGTGACGCTGGTAATGTATAGCAAACTTTGTGTCTATGATTAAGCCACTTTCCCAAGATCAGTGCTTATTAATAATGTTCCTTTAACTTTAGGTGAATTGGATGATCAAATTCTTGAACTGCAGGTTATGAAAACTTCAGGACCTATCACGTAGCTTTTTACGGAGTTGAGAATAGCGACCCAAGGGCCCTATTGTGTCTCTTTCAACGTCATTTTCGGCTCTTAGTAATGGCCGTTATTTTTCAGGTTTTGGCGCCAAAAATGGCGGCTTTTGCGAGCGATTCCTGAAACATTAGATTCAATTACGAATATCATATTTTATTTTCACTGCTCTTTCTTGATCGAATATTGAAAACGCTCCTCTTACGGAGCGAACAGTTTCGCTGTATTTGGCCTTTAGCAATTCAAACATGCAACCATAATGCGCGTTTGTCAGTCTCCGAAACCTGTTGCCCGTCACGACGCTTTTACTTGCGAGAATGGAATGTGGCGAAGATACCTCCCTTTCTTTTCTCGCTCTTTTACACGTAATAAAAGCTTCGGTTTGAATAAGAGTGGTAGTGTGATCAGCAACTGAGATTTTGTCCATTAAAGCAGACTTCATTTTGTCCCTCAGTGTCGCTTTAAAGGTATGGCACACTAACATCAATGGATTCCTTCAGCGGCCTGGGGTCCTTTTTGCGTATCGCTTTGCAGACGCGGGCCATTGCTTTTGAAAAGGAATTAAATTGCATTACTAATTGCTTTGCTGAAATCGCAGCAATGTAATTAAATTACATTACTAATTACTGATAACAAAAGTAATCACATTACAGTATAATTACCTCTACTAAGTAATTCGATTACTTTTGATTTATTTCTAGTTTTCATCCATGCAACGAAGAAGTTAGTAAACAAAACAACTACTGCTCTCCAGACGAGACCACCACATTCTTTCGTCTTCCCACCAAATTCCGTTCCAGATAATTATTCCCTCCCCCTTTTCTACAGCACGTGTCATTACAAAAATAAGACAGCGGTAACAAAACAATAAAAGCCGAAGCATGGTCGAACGTTCGTTTTTGAGCGGCGAACCCTGCGCTTTGCTGGCCATTTCAAGGCCCAAGAATCGACCTCACCCCATTGCGTTGGTTCACGCCATGGACCCTTCCGCCTGTCTCCCCCACACTCATCCTCTCTCGCCCCGTAGTAACGAGTGTAACCAGGCACCACTGTGGCCCAGCCGACGCAACAGGGAGTGCCCCTGCGCCCGCTGCCCAGTATAGTTTTGATCTTCAGCCTTCTTGCCCCATATGTCCCTTCGGCGGCCCCTAGCTTGACGCCTTATATCCTGCTGTTCGAGCAATGGTTGCAACTACCCATAGAATAGCCGCTAGAAGTGAGCCGGCTAAACAGGACAGAGGAGGTCTCAGACGCAGAGTCCTCATTTTTGTCTCCTTTTGCCGATCGTACCCTGGCCCAGGTTTGCCGCACGGCGTTCCTGCTTTCGCGGCACTCTTTAATGTTGTCTATTGAAAGAGTAATGGTGCACTTTAGTATAAGAAAGTTCGAAAGGAATTTTTTGCTTTTGCTGCGAAATTACTGACAAAAAGTAATTCATTACATTACTAAGTTACCAGACAAGAATAGAAATTCATTACATTACAAATTACCGGGATAAATAATTAAATTACAACAATTTAATTACTTAATTCAATTACTGCCATGTCTGACGCGGGCTATGTTTTAACGCGATAGCGTTAACGGCCCCGAATCCGATGTCGACGTTACGAAATTTGGTAGGAGATGCCCATTCGGGCCTCTCCTTTCATATGGAAGGGTGACATCAGGATCGGCCTTCCAGGACCCATGCATTCACTTTACCCCTAGGCCACTAATGCACGGTCATGCGGCTTTGTTAGCGCGGAGCTTTATATGTAGGCTAGTAGCCTATGCTATTGCGTCATACCCTTAAGGGCGGAGTTTAAGTGTCCCTACGTGTCTTTTTTAGTCATTTACTGCAAGGCACATCTGGCCTCCATTTAAACGAATCATACGGATTTGCCTCGATGGTCTGAGGGTAGCGTGTCTGAATCGCGTCAAAAGGGTCCCGGTTTCGATTTCCAGCCCATGACGCAGTTATTTGCAGCGCAATTTATTTATTTGACACTCTTGCATGTCAATATAACGTTTCAGTCGTGTTGCGACCTATAATCACAATAATCGCATCTGGTAATCACTTTCAATCCGTGTGATAATGTCACGACTCTCTCGACCGATCCAGAATGTTCCTCTGCACGCCGACGCTAACTGCATATCCGGCTTTTCCGCTCAACGGGATCCGTAACTTTGTCACGTTATATGTTTGTCTGGATGCTTAGCCATGTAGGCATCAGCAGAACGACACATCAGATGCATGTATCGCACGCACCCCTAAAGATAAACTAGAACAACTGAACGTGCCTCATAAAGACTATATGAACTTTGTATGTATTGTCAAATGAAAAATAAATGACAGGCGTAAGGGATAACAAAGTGAGCAACAAACTAATAAAGCCGACCATAGAAAAATGAAATGGTCATGTAGGTATCGGTAGCGCTTCGCTGATATTATTTTATGCCGCCTTCGTGTTGGATGTGCGACACTATAATAGATGACTTCATTCGCATGTAACAAGAAAGCCGAAATGGGAATGGCATGGAAACGAGCTCATCTTAAGCCGCGAACACGAGCAACTAAGCAAGTACCAATTTCAGCAATTTTGTGATGAACAGAGCCTTTTTTACACCAGCTTACTCCTGCGAGATAAATCAAATGTTACCATTTCCAGTGCCTATATTTCCTTCAAGGAAGCAAAGCTCCTAAATAAGGTCTAGAAACCTTTGCAGTCATTGTTCACGAAGCAGACATAAGCAGACATATTAAACTTTACGTCTGGCCATGGCTGCTTACGGGCCCAGAAAACACAAAAACAACATTCTCCCCACATAAGTGGTGCAACCTACGCTGTATGTTCTCTGTCGTGACGCTGGGACTAAGTCGACCCGGCCTTCACTTGGTAGCGTGCAGAGACTCGGGGTTGATGAGGGATTGAATCTTTGAAGTTGGTGAAATATGTACAAGCAGGTTTAATGGCACTTTGAGAAAACTTATTTACAAGATTATTTAAATGAAAAAGAAGGGTATATTAACAAAATGGCAAGCGTAAAGAGTTCATAGCGAGAAGCGTCTGGATGAGCCATTTACCCAGGGCTCAGAGCGGCATTTCGTGCTCTGCAACGTCCTTAAAACCCCCTATGTCCAGCCCCTCTCTGAAGATGCTGACCAACCAAATCCAGGGCACGCCCCTCAGATATCGGCATCCAATCGAACATATCACTGCACTGATGGTCTGAAGCACTGACTGGCCCGGCATTGTTTCGTTGGGCCTGGTCACTTGTTGGCGGGAAAAGCTTGGGAACGGCGAGGAGGTACATTTCTATTCTTCAGCCAAGAATCGACAGGCTGGTTCCGGCAAGTGGATTTACTTCTCAGAAACCCAAGTGCACGTGCGCGCCGCATACGGCTCCCAGCATTGTCCCTTTCCAACAATTGCAAATCTTTCCTGCATTCCCAGGAAATCCTCTAATGGCCGTAATCACCTTGCTCCTTTCTTGTCCTGTACGTCAGCGGACGTGTCACTCTGTCGCCTCCTTTGGACAATAGGCATTCCTTACTTGACCATAGCGCTTCTCGACGGGAAGGGTGAACAATTGAACGAAAGCACTTCCGGCTATTTCCCGCAGGGGGACATTTCTTTGTGTTTTTCTAGACGTTCTCTTGACAGGGTCAATTTGGCATTTGCAGGGTGTCCACAAAGCAAAACAGGCTTACACAAAAGGATTCCTGGAAACGGGCTCACTTAGAGCCATTGTACCAACAGCACATATCCACAGCACTTATCCATGCCCACAGGCGAACAATAGAGCGCGCAAGTGCGGATGATGCACGGTCGTAACAGCCTCCTCCCCCGCCAGAAGAGTCTCGGAGGGCAGCAGTCGCAGCTGCTGCATGAAGAGACGACTTAATGGCCTGCACATGAACGCTTGAAGCTCGCTGTTGCTTGTCGCGTTGTCTTGATTGTCGTAGGCCAAATTGCTCGAGCTGTCCGAAACTCAACCACATGTCGAAGCAAGCACTCGGCTCCCGTCTGAAGAGACCAGGTTAAAAGAAAACTGCCATTGTTGTTCGAGAAAAGCCCACTCTCAAGACGTTCAGGACCCACGTATTCCTAGAAAACCAAATGTGCTGCTTTACATAGTCACACATGTACAAGTGCACGAGAAAAAAAAAACCTGATTATCAATTTGGATACACGGTGAGGAACACCTCGGACCGCTTAGAAACAGCGGCTAAGCGCGTCCGCATTCCCATTTAACTTCCCCTTTTTGTATTTTATTTCAAAATTGTACTGCTGTAAAATCAAGCTCCACCTAAGAAGGCGACTGTTCTTCGATGTCGCAGTTTGCAGCCAAGCCAGGGGACAATGGTCCGTCTCTACGGTGAATTTGGCCCCTCCAAGATAGCACTGCAATTTTTGAATGGCCCATACAATGCAAGCGCACTCTTTCTCTGACGCGCAATAAGCCCTCTCTCTAGAACTCAGTTTTCTGCTCAGGTAGAGCACAGGGTGCTCATTACCGTCGTCATCTCTCTGGCAGAGAACAGCACCTAGCCCTCGATCACTTGCATCACACTGAACCGTGAATTCTCGGTCATAGTCTGGAGCTCGCAATACCGGACGGCTAATCAGCACAGCCTTCAGGTTTACGAAGGAGGCTTCCTTTTGTTCGTCCCAGACTACATTTGTCGGTTCTGTCTTGCGGAGAGCGTCGGTCAGAGGGCTGGCCAAAGCTGAATAGTTAGGGATGTAGTGATTGTAGTACCCAATCAGACCCAGGAATGCTCGAATTTCCGTCTTCGTGCTCGGCCGCGGGTAGTCTGCTACCGCAGAAATCTTAATCTCGCTTGGTTTCCTGAAACCTTGACCTACATTGTGACCCAAGTAGTCCACGGTCGCCCTTGCCAGGCAACATTTCTCGGCCTTTACGGTTAGTCCAGCTTGACGCAAAAGGCTCAGTACAGCTCTTAGATGTACCATATGGTCCGCCCATGAGTCGGAAAAAACCGCAATGTCGTCTAAATAAGGCACCGCGAATGTTTCACACCCCTTTAAAACCCTATCCATGAGTCGGGAAAAACAAAATGGAGCATTTTTGAGCCCGAAACTCATCATTGTTGGCTGGTAGCTGCCCGTCGAAGTGACGAAAGCCGCGTATCTGCTGGCGCGTTCAGTGAGCGGTACTTGCCAGTATCCTCGAGTAAGGTCCAGCGTAGTCACATATGCCGCTCTACTGACCTGTTCTACTCTCTCCTCAATATTCGGAATAGGATACACTTGATCCCTGGTGAGAGAATTTAGCTTTCGGTAGTCTACCACAGGCCTAGGGTCTTTACCTGGAGCTTCTACTAAGATCATAGGCGAAGCATAATCGCTTTTCGAGGGTTTTATTACTCCCAATTCCAGCATGCGAGTTACTTCCCTATCCAGAATTTCTCTTTGCCTTGGAGAAAATCGGTAGCACCTTGATCGCACTGGCACGTCTGAAAGCTCAATATCGTGCTCAGTCAAATCAGTCGTGCCTGGCCTGTCCACGAAGCAGGCCTCAAACTTTGTTATTATCTCGCCCAGATCGGACAGCTGAGATTTCTTTAGTTCTCCTATCTGCTCCGTCCTTTGGAGAAGCTCCTGTATCTTAGGATCATTGGCTTGCTCCATAGCTAAGTCCTCTCGGGTTCCACTTAAAAGTCTCGTGAGATTACTAGATGCTGGCGGCAAGAGGTTACTCTCAAGAACGTCCTCATTCCGCGTCTCATCAAGCTCACTTTCAAGTTGACTTATCTGAGATGCCTCGCTCCCAAAGTTTTCTGACCCGCTATCTTCCGGATCGACCACTGTTTTAACTGCCGTTTCCTCCGCTGTGGATTTTTCTGGAATGAGCAGTGTAGCTAGTTCTCGCGCCTTTGAACGTGTTAAGGCTTGCACAACTCTGTCTCCGAAAAGGATGCCCCTCTTTCGCAGTAGCATGTCCGATTTGTTGGAAAACAAATACGGATAGCACTTAGGAAGCTTTCCTGAAACGGCAGCCTCGGTTGTTAACTCGCCGAAAGGGCCCTCGATGACCACGCTCGCGATTGGCAAGCACACACTCTGTTCCTCCACTACCTGGCGGATCCATGCACACTGTCCTGTATAGTCGGAAGGCGACACATACGCCGGATGGACAACATCCATCGTTGCGGCCGAATCGCGCAGTACCTTGCAAGGTTTCCCATTGACTACTAGGTCATGCAGGTGGGGTTCCAAAAGCTGCATATTTTCATCGCAGTCACTGACATACGAGAAAGCAATCTTTTCTTTCCGGCAGTTGACGGCAATGTGACCCTGCTCATTACACCAAAAGCATGTGAGCGGCTTCCTAGCCTCAAGCTTATTCTTAGTGTTCTGCGCGTTCGTCACTTCCCCACTTTTCTCACTGTCGTCCTTTCTAGGGAGTTTGCCTGAAGAAACCTCCATTTCTTCGTTTCCAACTCTAGCAAAGTGCCTTTCCTGACGGTTATTCACACTCAACTTGGGATTGCGGGGCCTATCCACTGCTGGGTTGCTGAATTGTCGGCGCGAAGCATACTCCTCAATGAGTTCGGCAGCTTCAGTGGCCGACTTAATGTCGCCTCGGTCCTGTAACCAATTTCTTTCTTTTTCTGGGATGCAGTATAAAACTGCTCCAAAAGAATTCGCTCGACTACAGCGTCCCTATCACTGTAGGAATCTGTGCTCTTTAGCCACTCGCCCAAATTGACTCTTAAATTGTACAGGAATTCAGGGTAACTCTCGTCCCTGGACTTAGTAGCTTTCCGAAAACCTTGTCTGAACGCCTCGGCGCTAAGCCTATACTTTCTCAGAAGGCAAGCTTTGACCTTCTCGTAGTTGTCCGCGTCCTCCTTGCTTAGCCGCGCGACAACCTCCGCTGCCTCGCAGGGCAGAACCGTCAATAATCTCTGAGACCACGTGTCTCGCTGGAAGGACAGTTTTTCGCAGGTTCGCTCAAAGTTAGCCAAATACAGACCGATATCCCCTGATATCACATATGGCTGCATGTACTTTGACATCTTGAAATCTGCCTCCTTGTTGAGAAGAGGTACCGCTAGCTGGGGACAATTGCCCGACCTCTTGCTCAACTCTAGTTCTAATTTCCGGAGCTCAATTTCTAGCTCCAGCCTTTTTGCTTCTCTTTCAATTTCACGCTTCTTTTCCTCTTTTTCCCTCTCAAGTTCACGCGCCTTTTCCTCTTTTTCCCGCTCTTTCTGCTGTCTGAGCTGTTCCTTTTTTTGACCGATGAGGTTCCATGCTTCACTGAGCTCCTTATCATCGGTTCCCAGATCAGTGATTGCCTTTAAAATCAAGGGTTTTCGTGCCAAACCACTTGTATCAATTCCCAATTCCTCACACAATAGCAACAGTTCCGATTTCTGCAGCTTTTGTAGGTCCATGATCGCTCCGAGTGTCGGCTACTTCCAAAACAACAGTGCAAACTACCAAACCTAAAGGCGTTTCAACACTTTTTACCAGTTCTAAAAACCTAACCCTGTTCTAGAACCTGGTCCACATCAGAAGAAAAGCCAAGCACTCACCCACACATGCGATCGATGTTCCGAGCTGCTCTCTTGTTGGCCGATTGTTGCGCCTGCTTGTTGCTTGAGATGCCACCTCCGATCACCAGATGTTGTGGCTTGCAGATTCTGATCCACCTCCAATCACCAGATGTTGTGGCTTGTAGATTCAGATGCCACCTCCGATCACCAGATGTTGTGGCTTGTAGATTCAGATCCCAACGCTGGTCACCAGTTGTCGTGACGCTGGGACTAAGTCGACCCGGCCTTCACTTGGTAGCGTGCAGAGACTCGGGGTTGATGAGGGATTGAATCTTTGAAGTTGGTGAAATATGTACAAGCAGGTTTAATGGCACTTTGAGAAAACTTATTTACAAGATTATTTAAATGAAAAAGAAGGGTATATTAACAAAATGGCAAGCGTAAAGAGTTCATAGCGAGAAGCGTCTGGATGAGCCATTTACCCAGGGCTCAGAGCGGCATTTCGTGCTCTGCAACGTCCTTAAAACCCCCTATGTCCAGCCCCTCTCTGAAGATGCTGACCAACCAAATCCAGGGCACGCCCCTCAGATATCGGCATCCAATCGAACATATCACTGCACTGATGGTCTGAAGCACTGACTGGCCCGGCATTGTTTCGTTGGGCCTGGTCACTTGTTGGTGGGAAAAGCTTGGGAACGGCGAGGAGGTACATTTCTATTCTTCAGCCAAGAATCGACAGGCTGGTTCCGGCAAGTGGATTTACTTCTCAGAAACCCAAGTGCACGTGCGCGCCGCATACGGCTCCCAGCATTGTCCCTTTCCAACAATTGCAAATCTTTCCTGCATTCCCAGGAAATCCTCTAATGGCCGTAATCACCTTGCTCCTTTCTTGTCCTGTACGTCAGCGGACGTGTCACTCTGTCGCCTCCTTTGGACAATAGGCATTCCTTACTTGACCATAGCGCTTCTCGACGGGAAGGGTGAACAATTGAACGAAAGCACTTCCGGCTATTTCCCGCAGGGGGACATTTCTTTGTGTTTTTCTAGACGTTCTCTTGACAGGGTCAATTTGGCATTTGCAGGGTGTCCACAAAGCAAAACAGGCTTACACAAAAGGATTCCTGGAAACAGGCTCACTTAGAGCCATTGTACCAACAGCACATATCCACAGCACTTATCCATGCCCACAGGCGAACATAGAGCGCGCAAGTGCGGATGATGCACGGTCGTAACATCTCCTACATAGGTGGGTCCACCTATTTCTTGAACGCTGCTGCCTTTACGGAAACAAGCCTTGTTGTCGACACCTATATATATTTCATTCAATATTCAATATTCAATATATATTCAATATATATATATATATATATATATATATATATATATATATATATATATATATATATATATATATATATATATACATAATCGAGAAGGAGAAGGAAAAGTTTCTCTGATGAGGAGAAAGGCGCAGTAATTATCTCACCCCGACTTAGAGCGTCAACGAGACCGCGATGGAAGAGAGTGACGAGAGCAGAAAGAGAGATACAGGGATGGGCAAAGCACTCCCTACACTATAGGGAGGTGGAGGAGGTATACTGAAATGTTCCTGAGTGCGTGCCGCTTCAAAGTTCTAAAGGCATGTGGTATGTAAAGCAAAGAGCGTCGACTTTGTCCGCAACATTACCAAGACTCTATTCGTGCCGCCTTCCGCTTCCTTGCGACTCCAAGTTCAAGCTGCGGAACGCTGCCCACAACGATCCTTTTCCACAACCTTTTTTCAATTGCCGGGGAATCCCCTGGCTGCCAGCGTCCTCGATTACCCTTACCACGCCTAGCACTCGTGCTCTGGATTCGTTGCTTTATAAGAGTCACCATGGACCTGTAATATAATGTATTTCAACTATGTGATCTGCGATTTCAGCAGAACTTTTTAAGGCCAAAGCCTTTCTTGCCTGGTAATCCGTGGGACCAGAAAGTGCGACCAGAAAATATCATTCGCGCCTGTCGACCATCGACAGATTGATAAGAAAGAAATCAACTACTGATAATTATGATTTGATTAGTCACTCATGGCTACTCATAATAAGTCATGATTAGATATAGTCATAGTCGTAGTCATGGTCATAGTTATGGCTACTGTGTCTGACATCATAGCAGCTCTATGTCGATGGCGCTACTGCATGTCCATACATGTGCGAACACGCCAGACGTTGGCGGAACCCCGTGTACAACACAACGCATTAGTAGTGTGGACACAGACGCGTAACCAGACCAGCAACAGGAGAGAAATGCTTTCGCATTGCCGCACGTAAGGAGGGTTAAGTGCCCACTGAGTTGGTTTGTTTTCATTATCTTTAATTTATATTATTACTTACATATTCGTTAAAAATATAGCTAAGCCTATGTTTACAGAAAAGCTGACTTTTCTTGAGAAGCATGTTAGTTTTAAAAACGTGTTGCGCTCTCTCGCAAGGGAGATACGCGTGTTTGAAAGTCGCTATTCGTGACCAACCTCTCGATTGAATGCTTGCTGACAAACCTAGCGAATGGCCAGAAGGTCGCGGAATATTTCTGTTCAAGAAAACCAGAGGCGCCAAACAAGCATGCTAGCTTTCGCGGTGCTGCCGTCTTGCACACTTCCAGTGCTTTTCGTTCTCCGTCTCGTCTTCGCTGCGTCATGTTCCTCCCGGTCCCGCCAGCAGCATCCCCCTGCGGCGGACCTCTGATTTACCGTCTGGCTCTTGCCGACAAGGCCGCTCCATCGTAAAACAATCAGCGGTGTCGACAATTTGTCGGACTACTACTTTCGTGGCCGCGTATCCATCGCACCTCCCTTCAGTGCGCGCGCAAGCCAAGGCACAGACGGCGCGCACGAACGCACAAATGTCTCCTTCCGTCCACGGCGAACTCTCTTTTTCTCCTACCTACATCCCTTCGAATCTTTCTTTTTCCTCCTGGCTTTTTCCTTCTTTGCGCCTGCTTCCTTCACCAGACGGTCACCCTGTAGTTCCAACTTTGTTTTTTTTTTCTTCCGCCCGGGTTTTTTCGCCACCTCATGCAGCGATACCCAGGGGCATCGTTAGGGGGCCTCTGTATTCCAGCGAGAGCGGTGTGCGCCGATAGAGGAGGAGGGAGCCATGGCTTTCAAACAACCGGCTGCCGGCTCTCCTTGTCCCTCGCTCAAGAATGGGCTGCGCTTGTTTTGTGCGGGCGCACTTGTGTCTCTGTCTATGTGTCCGTGTTTCTCGGGCAGCCAGACTCGAGTCACTCGGGTTGCCATGGTCATTGGGAGGCGCGTCCGGCTGTTTGTCTGGTTTTCGGCCTAATGATGCGCGCCACCCACTTCGGCGCCTCTTCCCGTTGCCTCTGTGGCCGCGGTTTCTTCTCACCTTACTACCAACTCTCTCGGTTTCCGGCGGCCGTTGTTTGGGCTCGGCAGTGTGCGTGTCGCCCTATTAAGCACGGCGCCGCCCGCGACTCGAAGCAGGTCCTTTATTTGGCCCAGAAGATAATACGAAGTCGTAAATTTTGCTCTCGCCGCATCAGACACAAACGAGCTTCGGATCTATTTCATTGCTTATTCTCCTTATGTGACAATGGAGCGCTTAATTTGGCTTCACTTCGAGTAAACTCATCAGTTATGCTTGTAACCAAAGAAGGCGTGTCTGATACACGGGCCACTTGCAGAGAAAGGGCAACATAGGTGAGCTCACATGTGCGCATGGAAGAAAGTCGGCGCTAACTTCCTTGCACCATCCCCTTAAGAGAGCTAGAAGATCCGCGGGCACGTTAGTGTAGGCATGGTCTCCAAGTCTAGAGTGCAAACAAGTTACATCTAGGCTCTCGAAAAAAACTTTTCAGACTGTCTTAAACCTTAGAGGTAAGCTATACACTCTTATAAGCGTCGTTGAACCCACTCTAGTAAAGTGCATGAGTCTTAGGCCACAGAAGTGGCGCCATCGGCCATTCGAGAAAAACGTTGATATTGCGAGGCGGTAACGAAGCGCTAGTTGCGCTGTTCTGGCCTTGTGCACAGTAGTGTGTATACGGCGAGAACAATGCAGTTTATAATAGGGAAATGTGAACTCATTAGCATCGACCAAAGCGTAGCCAAACGACTACAAAGGAGAGAGATAGTAAACTTTAATTGGTTGACGGAATTGCGTGGGTGTTTTCCTCAGTCTAGGATACCATTGGCTTGGGCTGCCTCCCGGGCCCTGGTGAGCAGGCTGCGCTGCTCAAAGGACAGCTATAAAATTTTCGCTGAAACTTCGTAGATCAAGTAAAAATAGACCTGGTCCAGGGTTCGAACCCGGTACCATCGCATGTACCGGATGGTTGTTCCACAAACTGAGCTACCTAGCACGGGCAGCTGAACCTGAGCGTGAATTTATTTACTTACTTACTTACTTACTTACTTACTTACTTACTTACTTACTTACTTACTTACTTACTTACTTACTTACTTACTTACTTACTTACTTACTTACTTACTTACTTACTTACTTATTCACTCACTCACTCACTCACTTACTCGCTTATTTACTGACTGACTTACTTACTTACTTACTTGCTTACTTGCTTGCTTGCTTACTTACTTACTTACTTACTTACTTACTTACTTACTTACTTACTTACTTACTTACTTACTTACTTACTTACTTACTTCCTTACTTCCTTCCTTCCTTCCTTACTTACTTACTTACTTACTTACTTACTTACTTACTTACTTACTTACTTACTTACTTACTTACTTACTTACTTACTTACTTACTTACTTACTTACTTACTTACTTACTTACTTACACTTACTTACTTACTTACTTACTTACTTACTTACTTACTTACTTACTTACTTACTTACTTACTTACTTACTTACTTACTTACTTACTTACTTACTTACTTACTTACTTACTTACTTACTTACTTACTTACTTACTTACTTACTTACTTACTTACTTACTTACTTACTTACTTACTTACTTACTTACTTACTTACTTACTTACTTACTTACTTACTTACTTACTTACTTACTTACTTACTTACTTACTTACTTACTTACTTACTTACTTACTTACTTACTTACTTACTTACTTACTTACTTACTTACTTACTTACTTACTTACTTACTTACTTACTTACTTACTTACTTACTTACTTACTTACTTACTTACTTACTTACTTACTTACTTACTTACTTACTTACTTACTTACTTACTTACTTACTTACTTACTTACTTACTTACTTACTTACTTACTTACTTACTTACTTACTTACTTACTTACTTACTTACTTACTTACTGTTACCCTCAAGGTCATGAGCATTTCAGAGGAGAGTGGTTTAAAAAATTAAACACAGGTTCAACTACAAAATTGAAAAATATAAGCGTCGTGTTCCTGGTTATACACTTCTAGCTATAGTAGCAAGCATACAATTGTAAGTGCAGTAACATTGGTAGCTGAAAAAATAATGGACACATTTGTTCAGAGCCTGAGTGTACAATGCTATAAATTGGTACGGGATAGCAAGTTGTCTTGAATGCTGGCTGTCGATCCGGAAAGGTGATTTCAATCTTCTGATTTGCGGGTAATTAACCAGTGTCAACAAGCTTTGATTTGGCATGATGCTATGCCGACTTTGTGAGCATGGTCAAGCCGGTGGGAAATGAAGGTGCAGAAATGAGTTCATCTCGTACAATAGGGCAATTGTAAAAAAAAAAAATGAAATTAGCATAACAGTACGAATTTTCAACGGAAGGCTAAAGGTGGAAGGTTTAGTGTATTTGTCATGGAGGTGACACTTGCGGTACGATTGTAGTTATGGAGGATGAAGCGGGCAGAGTTGTTTTGTACGAGCTCGAGTGCATTAGTTAAGTTAGCCGAGCTGGGGTCCCGAATTGTTTATGCGTATTCGAGTTTGATGCGGACAAGCGTTTTATATAGCATTAGTTCTAGAGAAGTAGAGGTGGTGGAGAAGCTGAGACGCAGGTAACCTAACATGATGTTAGCTTTGTTGATTACGGTGCTAATATGAGGCAACCAAGTGAGAGAGGAAGTTACATGGACGCCTAAGTATCGATATGATATGACTGGCTATAGTATAGTTTCAGTTGCAGATGATGTGCGGGAAACCCGTAAACTTTGCATTTAGAAGAATTAAGCGTATTAGCCATAATTTACACCATGCTGATGTAGAAGTGAGATCATTTTGCAGAGCACAGACGTCGTCAATGTCGTTATTTTCACGCAAAATATACGAAGTAATCAGTGAATAGACGTGTGTTAAAAGATACGCAATTAGATAAGTCGTTAATAAAAACCATAAACAAGAGAGGGTCTAAAACCTAACCCTGGGGAACACCAGATTCGATAGGACTCAATGGGTAAAATGCACTGTTAGCGGCGGCGAACTGAGAGCGGTTACAAATGAAATATTCAAGCCAGGAAAAAAAAAAAAAAAACAGACTTGGGTCGAGGTTAAGATTACTCAGCTTGAGAAGGAGTAGTTTATGGCCTACGTTTAAAAACGCCTTTGCGAAGTCGAGAAAGACGCAGTCGGCTCATGAGCTGCGATCGAGAATGGCATGAAGTGTCTCTGTGAATGATACTGAGTTTTACAGGACCACCACTGATGGAAGTCGTGTAGTGTGTCAGTAAAATATGAATTGGATCCCAGGAAGTTCGCAATGCCTGAGTAAAATATGTATTCCAATACTTTACATGGAATGATTGTTACCGAAATGGGCGGTAATTAATTTAGGGGTGAATTAGTTTTACCTTATTTATAGATGGGGATCCCCTTCGCGAGCGTCCAGTCAACAGACAGGACACCAGTGTCGAGGGACACTTGAAATATCTTAGACAGCAGTACTGAACAGTACGCTGTATCAACTTTTCGAAATTTCGTGTTGATTAAATCACTGCTGGACTTCACCATCCGCAAAAATGTTTTGTGTCCATGGAAGAGATGTTAGGAAGAGTATTGGGAACAAAATTGTTTGGCGCTTTTAAGTGCAAATACGTAAGTATTTTTAACCTCATGATAGGCCTCCCACCTTTCTTCACTGCGGTACCTTTTGGCAAATCAATAGAATCATTTTTTCTATTTGAAAAAGTTTTGAGGTATGAGTTTTAATACGAAACTTTTGGGTGAGAAGAGATTGACCGTAACGGAACATAAGTATCTGTAAGTTCATTGATTTTAGTAGCAAAGAGATTCAAGTTAGTGTCAACAGAGCGGTCATGAAAGCCCTCGCAAAAAAAGTGAAAAAATTTGCCAAGCTCCTCGTTCATAGTTCGAAAATTAGTTTTTTTTTTTCTGCTTTTTTTTTGTCTTTTCTTTTTTTAAGCGATGGATTTGTTGAGAATTTTTTCGAGCTGGTAAAGTATGTCAAATCAGGGTGGTAAGTGGTCACTGAGTCCATTCAGGTGTAGGTACGTGATTTTTGAGGCAAGATCAGGCTCTGTGGTCAGCATTAAATCAAAGGTGTTTGCGGTGCTAGCAGTTCTTGTCGGTTGAGATACTAGTTAGAAAAATGAAAAAGTGGAAGAAAGTTTTAAGAAGTTGGTGCTTAGATTAATAATTGGATTCCGAACAGGGGCATCAATACCAAGATATGTTGGGAAAGTTGAAGTCGCCCAGTAAGAAAATTGGCGCCTTTGGGTGTCGAGTATAAACAGTATTTATTACTGCATCGTGTAAGTCATCCATGAAGTTAGCAGAATGATCTGGAAGACGGTAGCATACAAATTTGTAAATGAGCTCTAAGTGTCCAAGTGAACACTTAGAGCGCCACAATCCTGTCGTGAAATGCAGTAGCAGCGATACAAAGTGTACCGGGATGAGTCGTTAAAAAATTCTATGTTACGAATGTTAGAACGAAACCAGGTTTCATTGGCCGCAATAGCATCTGCGTTACAGGTGACAGCTACAAAATGAAATATGTCATGCTTGTTAACAATACTTCTCTCGTTAGCGAGTAGGATAGGTATGCGTGGTGTAGGTGATGACTGTCCACGTGCCCTCACGTGATGCTACGGGAAGTGCTCGAAATATTTGGCATTGGCTGAGGCCGACTGAGGTATGTGTTGTGATGATTCTATCTGCAAATATTTTATCAGCTTGGTGTTAATGGGGATGTCGTCGTACATGTAGCATTTTTTTTTTTTTTTTTTTTTTTTTGCTAACGTAGAGTTTGTTATGACGCATATGGAACTTAGGGAATTGTGGCAGGATTTTGGCGAAATCAGTAAACTGCTGCCTCGCTTTACGGGTGCCGGATGAAAATGATTCCGACACGGCAATGCTGTCAGATTTAAGTTTAGATCGTGATTCTTATATCAAGGAGTGATCTTTAAACGAACGAAACCGGATCACTATGGACCGACACCGCTCCACTGGAAATGAGCCTATGAGGTGAGCACGCTCAATGATTGATTCGCGCAGTTCGTTGACGAACGCATTCGAAAAGGCGGCAGACACATTTCATTATGTCTCCTCCTGCAGGTTTAGCGTTCATCGGATATACCGCATAAAATTCAATTTATTGTTTCGGGGTGAGCGGTCCTCGGTCGTCCACACGAGCGTGTAATTCATGTTGTCGCATTGTCAGCTGGCTGACAGTATCTAGAGCTGAGGCGATGTCAAGTTCTAGGCCACCTAAGGTTGAATACATCTAGCAACTTAGGTTATAATGCTTCTTGGCCTAACTTCATTACATTTAACATCAGCACTTAGTTTCGTTTGTCCAGTCATGAGTTCTGTCGTTTCTTTCTTTCTTTCTTTCTTTCTTTCTTTCTTTCTTTCTTTCTTTCTTTCTTTCTTTCTTTCTTTCTTTCTTTCTTTCTTTCTTTCTTTCTTTCTTTCTTTCTTTTTGAAATTTCTTTAGGCGATATAACCACCTCGATCATTTGCTTGTGTTCACACTCCGTCACTGTGGCGGCAGAGCCAGTGCGTGTGGGACCTGGGTTAGACTCGACATCGCCGCGGCATAGCAACAAAAGAGCAGAATCAAAGCAGTCTGGAGCAAAAGCGCAAACTACACTTAGGCAAGGAAGCGAAAAAAAGCAATCTACTGCCATATTTCTCAGTCTCAGCGAAAAGAAAAAGCTGATTACGAATCTGTGGGGCGAAGAAAAGATGTGGGTTAGCCATGCTACTGAAATGGCTCCTTCCTCGCCCACAGTTAATTAACAACACAGAGTGCATGCGGACGGTGCTGATCAGTAATCATTGCCTTATTAAAAATTTATATATCGGCGGCATCTCCTCAACATTCACCAAGGTGGGCCTGTTTAACAGTTATATACCGAACAAGACCAGTTGGTAGGAATTCGGCAAAGTAAAGCCGAAAAATCGCGATGACAGAAAGGGAGAAACTAAGGGGCGTCCACCAAATTACAGCTTAAGTTAATTGCGAAAGATTCTACAAATAAGAGGCAGCATCAACTATCTATGTACGTGTGTGCTGAACGGGAGACAGGGATGCAAACAAAATAAAATTGCTTA